>NC_066890.1:9148333-9403662 GCF_022985175.1 Labeo rohita
TCAAGTTAAAATACCAAAATAAAAATATTTTATTAAAAAAAAAAGTTTCAGTGTTAAAACAGGGTGAAACAATATTTTAAATAAATAATCGAAAAATATATAATACATATACTGTAATCTATGAAAAATGAAAGTAAAGAATATATACATTAAAAAATTAGAAAAAAAAAAAAAAACTTCCAAGATGCCTATATGTATATATTTTATATTTTATATACTATAAATATAATTGTATACATGTGTATTAATAAATGCTCTAGTATATTACAAATATATTAATAATAATAATAATGATAATAATAATAATAATAATAATAATAATAATAATAATAACAATAATAACCAAACAGACAAACAAAATGTTTCAATGCAAAATGTAATTTCCTTGTCACAAACGGAGTTAAACAAAGTTGTACATAAATAATCTAAATGTGTTATAAATATAATTGTAAACATATATTTTAAATATGTTTAATAAATAATAAATGAAAATAATAAATAATAAAGACAATTTACACTACTGTGAATAATATACATTATTATAATTAAAGGAATCATGACTTTTTTTATTAAGTTTACATGCCAAAATAAAAATAATTTTAATGAAAAAAGCTTGTAAATAAATAATCTGAATATATTATAAATATATTGTAAACATATATGTTCCATCTGTGTAATAAATACGCTAATATATGAAAATTAACACTACTGTGAATAATCATGAAAAAAATCATGAGGAAAAAAATACATCCAAGATGGCGGACAAAACAAGTAATGTTGATTTTTAAATAACATTGTAATTTGTTTAATTCTGATTATATAGTTACAAATAGTGTTAAATAATACAAGTATTAAATATTTGAACTATATGTGTGATTATTTTGCATGATGGTGAGATTCAGTGCTTTTAATTCACAAGCGATTTTTGCAAATTTAAAATGATTTAGTACAATACAATTTCTGTGTTATTAGTCCACATATTTGTTTTCATAGAAATGATATAATTTGAATTTTGTGCATAAACAATTAAAGATTTAAAAGGTATATTTCAAGACTAATGCACTAGGCTGTTGCACGTCTCTATTATATTGTATGCTATACAATAATATTGATATTGCATAGATATTTATTGCGCTTCCTGTGGTATATTTTGCGTATTTTCTGTCTACGTAGGCTGTTCTAAATCAGTCTCTTATGAAGCTGATTTCAGTTAGGATGTTGCCTTAGAAAAATCTGCCGACGTCGGCAGCAGGAACGCTGACTTTTGGAACACACGAAAGTGTCAAGCGTTTGTTGTCTTTATCGGAACGAATCGCAGCAGGAACGTCCTCTCTTCTGGTTTGGGTTCATTGAGCAGCGTTTTATGCGACTGTGTTCTTTTCTGCTTTTCCATCTGTGACAGAGGGACTCTTTTATATCTTCAATCTGTTCAATATCTGGTGGTGGACAGACTTTGTAGTCAGCAGTTCAAGAGACCGCCAGGCCTTTGTTATCCCGTCCATGTTTGGCTTTTGTCTTAATGTGATGTTTTCCTTCTCTCTTTCTTTTATAGATCACAGATGAAGGCATCGCTATACCACTCAAAGGTATTTACAACTAATGATCTGTCTTTTATTTCTTTGAGAAAGGAAGGAAGAACCTAGAAATACACCTGAACATTAAAGTGGACCATAAATCTATTTTATTTTTTTATCTCTGAGTTGTTTTGTTCTCAGGGCTCAAAGCTTAATATTTAATTTTATTTAATAATTATTTAACAGTATATTTACATCTAATTATGTAAAAATATGATTTTAAATAAATAATTTGAAAATTAATATTAAATAATAATTGTAATAAATGAAAAAATGATTCTAAAATAGTCTAAATAAAACAAATGTAAATAGAAAATAATTGTGTTTGTGTATACAGTTATTTTTATTCAAATAACTGTAAATGCTATTTTAAAAATTTTGTATAATTAATTGCACATATATGCATTTTAATTGTACAAGATTACAAAAAGATATTTTCAGAAATACTTATAATTACAGTTATTTTAATTATAATTTAATTATTATTTCATTGTAAATGTCAATAAAATGATGTAATACCTTTAGTAATACTTAATATAATTAATAATCTAATTATATAAATTATATTGTTTAAATCATTTAAAAATAAATCTTAAACGTGAAAAAGTATATCTCTGTCTGTCTGTCTATCTATCTCTCTCTCTCTCTCTCTCTCTCTCTTTCATTGTGTATATATATATATATATATATATATATATATATATATATATATATATATATAATTATGCAGAATTAATACATTTTGTATAATTAAGAAATAATGTTTATATATAATTATACAAATTATTTTTTTAAATAATTGGAAAATAAATATTAAAAAATACATGTAAAATTGTACATGCAAATGTAAATATTCATGCACAATTATTATAAATTTATATATAAAATAATTATATATATATATATATATATATATATAACACCTTTAATATTTAATAATATATATTTAATGTAATTATACACAATTAAAATAATAATGATACATGTTAAAAGAATTTAAAAAAAAAATAGTTTAAAAATTAAAAATGTAAATAAAAACTATAATACCTTACTTTATAATAGGTTAATAATAATATAAGAATATTAAAATAAAGATGAAATTTGAGTTTCTAAGTGTAACTATTTCATAAAATATTTACATAAGCTAATATTGTTAAAATAATTTTGTAATTAAAATTAGTTTATAAATTACAAATAAACCAAAATCATTAAAATAATTTGGAAATAAAAACAGTTTAAAAATAAAAAATATAAAAATGTATAATTACTTATTTTATACTTATTTAATTATAGGTTTTATAATAGATTTAAACTTTATTTAATAATATATTTACATCTAATTATATATAATAAAAATACTTTCTACATAATTTTAAAATAAAATTAAATTTGAGTTTAAAAATTGTAAGTACAAATATGCAATTATATCATAAAATATTTAAATAATATATTTAATAATATATTTGTATTTATAATATATCTAATTATCTTGCTTAGGCCAGAAATATAATTAAAGCAGGCAAAAACAAACAAACAAACAAACAAAAAAAATTAAAAATTAAATGTGGTCAGTTTTGTTTCTCTTTATGAATTCTGTCAACAAGTTACTGAATGTTAAAGCATTAACATACAGGAATTAACATGCGTGTGTGTGACAGAGAGACCATTAAAGGATTAATTTATTCAGTCTGGTGCTTAAGCTGGGAAGAGCAGTAAAAAATCAACTCATTTAAACAGGTGTTTTGCGTTATATTGTACGACATGTACACATTAGCAAGGAGTAAAGCGATTTACGGTGATACTAATATAAAATTTGAACACCCAGTGAGCAAATCTAATCATTTACATGTAATTTATATCTAAAAACTCCAATGTTTTGCTGTGGTGTCGCCCCGTGTGGCGAAGAAGTGTAACTACACCCGATTGTCTCATCGGATGGGCGTCCAGAGTTCTTTGACCCCTCACCCTGTTTTGTCCCGGGTGACGGCTCTCCTCAACTGTCTGTGACCCTTTGTCTCTCCCTCCTCTCTCTTAGTTTCACCGCTAAGACGGCTCAGATTAAGACTCTATTTATGTGTGTGAGACAGAGGAAGAGCAGACAACTTGTTTGCATGACTTCAGTCATCCCTGTATTACTGAATGTGTTCAGTAGAGCGCCTGTGTGTGTGTATAAGATGCTTATGAGGGTTTCAGACAAGCGCTTTTCTATTCTTAGCTTTCTAGGGTCTTTGTGCGTAAGCTGCCCACTCGAGAGACATTCAAACAAATCATCTGAACAAGGCCATCGTGTTTCGGAAGCCAGAGAGAGCATTTGATCAATCCTTTGTGATAAATTTGTGGCCGTTTGCTACTAGTATTGACGTACATTATGTTAATGTTAGTGTGTGCCTAAAAGCTAATTAACGTCATTTGCTCTTTGCAACCCATTTTGCTTGCGTCATGTAACATATTTCTAAGGGAAAGAGGACATTTGTTGAGAAAAATATGTGGTGGGATCTTGACAAATGGGCGCTAAATATCAGAATCTACGAATGCTAGTTCACATCGGTAACAGTATGAACTAGGCCATCCTGTTTCAAGAGCCAAAGAGAGCATTTTATCAAACCTTGACCAGAGAAAAGTGGTTCAGGGCTCAACGCTAAGGATTTTTTCTACTGGCCCGGTCGGCCAGTGATAGTTGCTGTTATCATTGTTTTTGACTTATGTTATCTTTTATTTTAATACGTAAGCTTATATGACACCGAAAGTTTACATACCAAATAAAATTGTACAACTTTCGATTCCAATTTGGATACCACACCTAAACCTACTAGCCTAACTAAAGTCCAAACATTATTGTTCAAAATTTTTTATATTATTATTATTAATATTTTATTAAAAATGAAAAGATGCTTTAGGGAAAAACAGCAGACGGACTAAATAACGCAAACTCATGCTTATGGAATAAGAGTGATAATACTTTCTATGGTTACTGCTGTAAACAAAGCAGCGCTGTGCTTATGAACGCTACTTTAAATAGAGAATGGGAACGTGACGTCAGCAACGCACGGCATTCTGGGACATTCGGACACGGACGCTACAGTCTAGACTGAGAAATAGTGGAGGTAGATGTTAAAATTGATATTGTACATTTAAAAACATTAGAATGGAGAACGCTTGCTGTGACACGAACTGCCATATCTGCTGTCATGACCGGAGTGGAGAACGGATCTAAAGTGAAGCGCAATTTTATGCTTTTCAGCTTGAAACAACACAATGGCGATAGCAGCTCAATGAAAATAAACAACTTAAAAATCTGGCTTTTTCGTTTGTATTTATAATTTATTACAGTTTTACAATTTCCGATCCACTTGAATTTGTAAGTGCTCACGCTATGAATAACACGTTTGGAAATGTAATTTAATTTCTGATGTGGCTCGTTGCGATCACTGTCCTTGTTCATAAAGCAACTCATGTGATTAAACGTTACTGTTCAGCAGCTCTTTCTAAGAAATTGTGTATTTGTTCAGTTTAAGTCCAGTAAAACTTATTGAACTTTATCCCTCAATGAAATTAGGGCGATATGACATATGATTAAATACATCAGCGTTTCTCAATTCCATTCCTCACGTACCGTCGCTCTGCATATATTGCATGGCTCTCTTATTTAACCTGATTCAGACAACCAGCTAGTCCAAAGAGAGCTCCATGACTAAACTGTGTTGCGATTAACATGGTCCCTAAACAATGTTCATTGCTCCCCACTCCCTGAGCAGTGGAAATCAGTTTAAGTTTACTTAGGAATATTCATTCTTGGATTTGCGCTATGCCAACGCCTGCATAGTCTTCACACACAGACGAAACTTAGAGAAGTGTGACACAATATACCCCTGTAAATAAATGCAATTTAAATTCATGTCTTTCACACTTTAATGTTTGTTGAATGGAACATATACGCTGTGTTCGAACTGTAATCAGGGTGGAATATTTCGAGTTCGCAGGGCACTTACTTTTGAATAGAACAGACATCTGAGATACACACAAAATGTGCAGAGCGGTGGTTCACTTACATGATCAACTGGCTGAGATCAAGCTATAGTGTGTTTATTTTATCGGGCAGATATATCAGTGTCACCTAGTTATTAAAAACTGCAAAAGAGAAATTAATTTGGTCGTGTGTGTGGTACAATAGAAGGCGGCCGTATGATTTCTGTGAGTGTGTATGTGTCGTGTTCTGGCCAGTGCTCCAATGAACGCAATGGATTCAAATATTAGTACATTTATTCTACGCAAGTGCAAGCAGCTCTTAAAAATATTAAAGCAAATACAGTTGTTTTTTCCTCTAGTGATTTGTATTTATTGTCATTGTACGCTATTTAGCGTGTCCTAAAACATGGCGGCGACTACCCAGAATACAATGCGCAGTGACGCAAATTCCCGAGCTCTATACATCATACAAATTTTTCTTAAAACAGTCAGTTCCCCTCACAGATACATTCACATAAACCACAGTTTCAGTATTTAGGGTAATATTTCCAATATTTCGCGCATTGTGTACCGTGATCTTGGTCTGTCTGCTACAGTATTTTTTCTCTTTGCATGCATCTTAAGCGTCTCTGGCCTCTGTTAAAGGACGTCTAAAGAGTTCGTAATATTTTCACAAACGTAACATTTTGAAAGAAGACTGTATGCGGTTCGTGTGCAAGCCCGGAATAAGAGATCGGTTGAAATATGTCCGGTCGATCGGTGCATCTGTCTCCACTGTATAAATTAGTATGTACTGATCATTGTTAAAGCTACAAAGCTAATACTTTTGTAGACTATTTGTCTCTCTGTGATCGCTTAAAATTTAAACTTATCAAGGTTAACTGTCCCGAACGTCTTTCACGCTGGCCCCGGGCCATCGGGCACTCCTTATTGTCGTGCCCTGTGGTTGGAATTTTCCTGTGTCTGTTAGCTATTAGCATTGATGAACGTATGCTAGCACGTACCTAAAAGTTAGTTGTTAATGCCATTTACTGTTTGAAACATAATAATAATGTGACATTTTTTTGAGAGAGAAAGAGGACATTTGACAAGAAAAATGGGGTTGGACTTTTCTTGTGGCTGTTAGCTATTAGCATTAATGTACATATGCTAACGCGCACCTAAAAGTTAGACAAGCTAACGGCAGTTGTTATTTATGACCCATTTTACTTGTGTATTGTGACATTTCTGAGGGAAAGAGGATATTTGACAAGAAAAATAAAATTGGTGGGACATTAGATCATGACAAATGGGCGCTAAATATAAGAATGTACCAATGCTAGTTCACATCGGTAACGATTTGAACTAGGCCATCCTGTTTCAGGAGCCAAAGAGAGCATTTTATCAAACCTTTGATAAGTTTGTGGCTGTTAGCTATTAGCAATGACATAGATATGCTACTGCGCACCTAAAAGTTAGTCAAGCTAACACCAGTTGTTGTTTGAAGGCCATTTAATGTGACTTTTTATGACGGTAAGAGGACATTTGATAAGAAAAATGAGGTTTGACTTTTATTGTGTCTGTTAGCTATTAGCATTGATGTACATATGCTAGTGCATACCTAAAAGTTAGTGGTTAACGCCATTTACTGTTTGAAATGCATTTTGTGACTTTTTTTTCTAAGGGAAAGAGGACATTTGACAAGAAAATAAATGTGGTTGGAATTTTCCTGTGGCTGTTAGCTATTAGCATTGATGTACATATGCTAGTGCATACTTAAAAGCTAGTCAAGGCAACATCAGTTGCTGTTTGAAATCCATTTTACTAGTGTAATTTGATGTAGTTCTGAAGGAAAAAGAGGACATTTGACAAGAAAAACTATTTGGCGGGACATTAGATCATGACAAATGTGCACTAAATATCAGAATGTACCCATGCTAGTTCAGAATTTTGGTGGTAATTAGCATTGATGTACATGTTAGTGTGTGCCTAGATGTTAGTCAAGCTAATGTCAGTTGGGGTTTGAAAAAGGACATTTGACAAGAAAATAAATGTGGTTGGACTTTTCTTGTGGCTGTTAGCTGTTAGCATTGATGTACATATGCTAGTGCATACTTAAAAGCTAGTCAAGGCAACATCAGTTGCTGTTTGAAACCCATTGTACTAGTGTAATGTGATGTAGTTCTGAAGGAAAAAGAGGACATTTGACAAGAAAAACTATTTTATCAGAATGTACCCATGCTAGTTCAGAATTTTGGTGGTAATTAGCTTGACTAACATTTAGGTGCACACTAACATGTACATCAATGCTAATTACCACCAAAATTCAGAACTAGCATGGGTACATTCTGATATTTAGCACCCATTTGTCATGATCTAATGTCCCGCCAAATAGTTTTTCTTGTCCAATGTTCTCTTTTTCCTTCAGAACTACATCACATTACACTACAGTGGGTTTCAAACAGCAACTGATGTTGCCTTGACTAGCTTTTAAGTATGCACTAGCATATGTACATCAATGCTAACTGCTAGCAGCCACAAGAAAAGTCCAACCACTTTTTTTTTTTTTTTGTCAAATGTCCTCTTTCAAACCTCAACTGACATTAGCTTGACTAACATTTAGGTGCACACTAACATGTACATCAATGCTAATGTCAGTTGGGGTTTGAAAGAGGACATCTGACAAGAAAAACTATTTGCCGGGACATTAGATTGTGACAAATGGGCGTTGAATATCAGAATGTACCAGTGCTGGTTCACATTGATAATAACCCTTAGGAAAATTAGCCATGGTTTTACTACAAATTAAACCAAAAAGTCATGGTTACTATAGTTAAACCATGGTAACCACAAATTAACCATGGTCTTTATACACTAACCATAGTTTAACCATGGTATCTGTAGTAAAACTGTGGTTATACAAATGGTAATCAATGCATCAAAAAAGCATGGTTACTACACTTTTACTATAATAAAACCATGGTTAATTTTGAAGGCCATCCTGTTTCAAGAGCCGAAGAGAGCATTTGATAAGTTTGTGGCTGTTAGCTATTAGCATTGACATACATATGCTAGTTTGTGCCTAAAAGTTAGTCAAGCTAACGTCAGATGCTGTTTGAAACCCATTTTATATGTATAATGTGACATTTTTTTTTTTCTGAAGGAAAGAGGACATTTGACAATAAAAAATGGGGTTGGACTTTTCTTGTGGTTTGTTAGTTATTAGCATTGACATACATACGCTAGTGCATGCCTAAAAGTCAACATCAGCTGGTGTATTTCTGAGGGAATATATTCATGAAAAAATATTTGGCAGGACATTAGATCATGACAAATGACCACTAAGTATCAGAATGTACCAGTGCTAGTTTACATTGGTAATCATTTGAACGAGACCATCCTTTCTGAAGAGCCAAAGAGAGCATTTTATCAAGTTTGTGGCTGTTAGCATTGATGTATAGTACATACCTAAAGGTTAGTCAAGCTAATGTCAGTTGCTGTTTGAAACCCATCTTATTTGAATATTGTGACATTTTTCTGAGGAAAAGAGGACATTTGACAAGAGACAATGGGGTTGGACTTTTCTTGTGGTTTGTTAGCTATTAGCATTGACGTACATATGCTAGTGTGCTCTTAAAAGCTAGTCGAGTCAACATCAGTTGCTGTTTGAAGTCCATTTGCTTCCATAATCTGATGTATTTCTGAGGAAAAGATGATATTTGACATGAAAAAATGTGGTTGGACTTTTTTGTGGCTGTTAGCTTTTAGCATTGACGTACATATGCTAGTGTGCGCCCAAATGTTGCTGTTTGAAAAAACATTTTATGTGCATAATGTGACACATTTCTGAGGGAAAGAAGATATTTGGCAAGAAAATATGCGGTCAGACTTTAGAGCAGGACAAATGTGCAGTAAATATCAGATTATACCAATGCAAATTTTTTTCTGGCTGATGAATGATAAAAACATTGACAGCCAATCAGAATCCACCTGACAAGAATTTGAGCATTAAAGCAGAAGATTAGATAAGAGTAGAGTAATGTTCATAAAATATTAAATCTTTTTCGAGTTGATTTGTTCAAAATGATTTGTTCAGTGTAGGTTTGGTGTATTTTTGCCTGTTTTGATCAAATCATTGAATTATTTACTCAACTCTTTTGTTTTTACTAGGCATGTCAGTCTGGTTTGTTTGTTTGAAAAGAATCATATTTCGATTATATTTTGTTAAAGCTTCATCATGCTATATTTAAAGTATCTGTGACCAAGTCAAATAATCCTGCTTGTTTCTTGTATTTGTAGGTGCTGATGGTGATGGTGAGGTAGCCGTTAGCGTGTCGTGCTCTCAGCTTCTCTCATACGGTGTGTGGGATGGCGGACTGGCCCGTGACGGTAGTTTGTTATCGAGCACGGAGGAACCCGCACCTTCTCTCCTCTTCCTCGTGGTGTCAGATGCTCAAGCCAGGCTACTTAAGAAAGAGCTGTCTGTGGTGCACACCGTACACACTTCAGGTGAGGCCTGTACTGGAGCATTCTGGGTAGGGATCCATTTGAGCTTGTGTTAAAAAACACATTTCACAAATGACAATAAATGCATACCATACCATATCACACCATACCATAAATATGGTCCCTGAGGAATATTTACAGATATCAAAAATGCAATTGTAGTTATTGTACTGTTGTAGATTATAAAGCACTGTTGTAAAATATAAAAAAGGTCTGTCTCTAAATTCTGATTTGATGAAGCAAGTTTGTACAAATACAAATACAAACAAATAAAATATATATTTTTTTAATATTTAAAAATAATAATAATAATGTTTATTTTCTGTAGCGCCTGTGAATGTTACTTCTCAAAGTGCTTTACATAACAAAAAAACATATACAGCATATAAAAATGATAAATGAGCAAAAAAGAAAACGTGCATTCAAAACACTTATATTCTAAACTAATATAAATATAAAAATTCAAATAAAAGCTACCCTAAAGAAATGTGTTTTAAGGCGAAATAACACCTATGATCACACAACAGTTAAATATATTAATATATTTTTGCATTAATGTGCCAAGAGTTAACATTTCTTTGAAGCTTTAAACTAGAACTGTGAAATATAGCAAATATTTCTATTTTTATTCATATTATTATTCATATTATTATTATTATTATTATTATTATTATTATTATTATTAAAATTTTTGAAATTTTATTGCAACAAAAAAAAACTATTTGATTTCTAAATAATAATATAATAATAATATTATTTTTTCTTCTTCATCATTAATATTTTCTTCTTATTGTCATTATTATTTAAATTTGCACATATTTAAATAATTAATAATATTATTTTTAAGTTCATCATTAATATTTGAATATATTAATTACATATTTAAATAATAATTATAATGATAATCATAATAAAAAGTTGTTAATATTATTTAAAATATTATTACGTTATGTAAATAATTAATATATTTTTAAATAAAACAAGAAAAATGATTATAATATTTATAATAATAATAATAATAATAATAATAAATGTTATTTAAAAATTGTAATACTATTACTACTATTAATATAAATATTACTTTCTAATAGTTTATTATTAATATTTTGTATATTATTACATATTTTATGTAAAATTTTATATAAATATTTTAAAACAAAAAGTAAAATGGTTTACTATTTTATTATTATTATTATTATTATTATTATTATTATTATTATTAAAAATACATTTTGAATCACAATTTTATGTGAAAAAACATTGTTTGATTTCCCCTAATAATAATACTAATAAATTATTATTATTATTATTATTATGTATTGTTATTATTATTAAAAACTATTATTATTATTATTATTTATTGTTACCATTTTTAAGTTTAATACTCAAATTTTTATATATTATTGCATATTTTATGTAAATATTTTAAAACAGGACAAATGTTTTTGTTTAATTATAATAAAAAAAAAAAAAAATAATAATAATAATAATAATAATAATAATACACAATATTTATAAAAAAATATATAAGTCCATTTGTTCCCCTTAAACTGTACAGCCCTACTTAGTGAGCTGTTATACTCTGCAGAAAAAAAAAAGTTATAATTTATTATTTCAATACATTTCATTTTATACAGTAAATAACTTAACAATACATTTAATAATGATAATAATAACATATTAATATGATTATAATAACCATATATTAAACATTTAACTGTTTTTGCTCAGTGGCCGTGATTGTCACGTTTAGTTTGTACAGAGAAATTTATCAGGCTCTATTTATCAGGTCAGCTTAGTGCACACACACACCCTTGATCTCTGTAATGAGAATACTGCTGGCATAGTGAGCCAGTCTTAATGGCACCATGCTGTTATCGCAGCAGTCGGAGCTCATGAGACGAGCCGTCAACCATTGAGTATTAAAGCATTGCCATGCAGGCATTACCTGCAGCATGTGTGAACCACAAACAGGTGTTTGTGTGTGATTGAAGCAGCCGCCATTAAAAGATTAATTCACTTAGTCTGGTGCTCACGTGCTTGGCATTCTAACAAGGAGGAAGATATTTTATTTATTTTTTATTTATTTTATTACTTTTTTTTTTTTTGGCCACCCGGTGAGCATTTCTGGATGGATCTTTAAACATCTGAGCTGAGTTAAATGCTCAAGATAAACAAATGAAACAAACTGCTTAAAAAGAGATGAAGAATGTGGTTTAGATTTTTTTTTTCTATTCTTTTTCTAGGACAGGCCTGTCCTTTTCTCCTGCTGGTGTTGACTGGTCAGTTGGAGGATCTTCAGGCGGCTCTGTTGGTGTCTCTCATGGACGTGATTGGTCTGCGATATGGTCAGAGTGATTTAAGTAACTCTCTGTCCTGGTCGAACGGGCTGAACCGGCTTCATTGCCACCCACAGGGTGAACATCTCCTGTCCCTGCTGGGACAAAATGTGAGCGATGGTGGACAGGACACGGCAAAGGTCAGTTCATCTGTCTACCTATCCATTTTTTTTGATCATCTATTCATCTAATCTATTCCAGCCTCCCATTGATTTCATTGGTCATCTATCTAGTTAGCTAGTAGGGATGAGCGAGTACAGCATTATCTGTATCTGTAAACCATATGAATTATCTGTATCTGTATCTGTACTCGGAGTGGGTGGGGCCTAACCCGGAAGTGGGTGGGATTTAACCTGGAAGTGGGTCATGTTGTCTTGAAATGGGCGGGGCTTTAACCGGTATGTTATTTTAAGCATGCAATTGATATGGGTTGATCAGAAATTGTTATATTTATTGCTGATTAGAAAACTATTTACATGACAGCATCAGCATTGAGCTTCAGATCAGTGGTTTTGATCATGATAACAAACGAACTATATACAGAACAAGTTTTGCAACAATGAATACAACACATGCGGTTGCAGTTATGAAGTAAAATGTAATAAACAAGAGTTTTCATTTCAACATAACTTTCTTTTTTTAACCTTGAGCAGTGTGATTTTTTTATTTATTTATTTATTTATTTGAAATTTTTTACAGAAAGAAAGTGTCAGACACTCAGTGCATGTGCATGAAAAAAAAAAAACTGGTCAGAGCCAGCTGACGGTTTAAAAAAGAAAAAAAAATTCTCCGACAGGCAGAGACGCGAGTCGCTTTTACCAAGCACCACGTCTGAACAAACCCCACGTTTACCAAAACTCTACTGGTTAAAAAGTAAGTACTACAAACAAACCAAAGTAAAAAACAAACCTGAAGTTGAAGAAACTCTAAATGTTAACGGAAAAAAACCCGCAAACCTGAGTGACTGATTTTGAACGAATCTTTAGAGAACAGGTCGTTCGGGGAGTGATTCGTTTAGTCGATGCGCAACATCCTATTAGGTTCTGTACTGGAATTAGTTCACTGTTTTAGAGTCGTTCGTTCACCTTATGGGGCTGTCACGTGATGAACGAACGACTCAAACCCGAAAACTTGTCAGATAAGAGGCGAGGTGAGCGAATCATAGACTAAAGACCCAGGTAAACAATGAATAAATCTTTTCTGTTTCTTATAGCATTATAGTTTTGTTTTGTTTGTAGTGTGATTAACGTTTGTGTAAGCAGTAGATGTGTTAGGGAGGTAAAACGTAACATTTTTATTATATTTTGCTAAAATGAACGAAATGACTCGAAAAAAGATTCGTTCATTTTGCTGAACGAGACTCAAAGGACCGAGTCGATAAAATGATCCGAACTTCCCATCACTATTCTGTGTGTGTGTGAGCAGAGCCGGACACAGCAACACAATAAATCTGTACGTGTGTAGGGGAGGGGCGCTGTGACTAGCCTATCACAGAACGCAGACACAGTAAACTACCCAATGAGAATTTTTATTCAATCCGAGCACAGATATTGACTCGTATTACTCGTATGATACTCGTACTCGGCAAAAGTGCTTTATCCGTGCCGGATACTCGTTTCAGCCGAGTATCCGGCTCAACTCTACTAGCTAGCTAGTTATCTAGATGTCTTTCTATTCACCCATCCAGTTTCTTTATTTATTCATTGTTTGTCTGTCCGTCCAGCAATTTCACTGTCCGTGTATCTATTCCTATTCCATCCTTCAATCTTTTCAATGTCCATCCATTCATTCTTTTTTCCATCCATCCACCTATTCTTTTGTCCATCTGTCTGTCCTTCCATCTTTCCGTCCATCAATCTATTCCTTTTTCTGTCATTCCATTCAGTTTCTTCATCCTTTTATCTATTTTTCTGTTTCTTTCATTTTTTTTAATCTATTCTTTTGTCTGTTCATTAATCCATCCATCCGTCTGTCTGTTCATCCTTCATTCCTTTGTACATCTACTCATTTGTCCGTCCATCCATCTGTCCTTCTTGCTTTTGTTTACCTGTACCTTCGTTTATCCATCTATCCATCCATCGATCCATCCATCGTTCCTTTGGGCGTCCATCCATCGATTTATTTATCCATCCATCATTCGTTTGTCTGTCTGTTCATGTATGTCCATCTATCCATCCATCCTTCGTCCCATCCATCCATCCATCCAATTTCTTTGTCTATCCATTCTTTCCATCTATTCCTTTCTATTCTTCAGTTTCTTTCATATTTAATCCATTATTTTGTCTGTTGATTCATGAATCCATCCATCTGTCCATCCTTCATACCTTTGTCTATATATTCATTCATTTGTCCTTTCATCCATCCATCCATCCGTCATTCCTTGGTATATCCATCCGTCCTTCATTTGAATGTCTATCCATGCATCCATCATTTCTTTGTCTATACATTCTTATGTCCATCCGTCCATCTGGCCACCTTTTCTTTGTTTACCTATACCTTCATTCATCCACCCATCAGTCCATCCAATTTATTTGTCTGTCTTTCATCTTTAATCCATTATTTTGTCTGTTTATTCATGAATCCATCCATCTGTCCATCCTTCATCCTTGTCTATTCATTCATTTGTCCTTTCATCCATCCATACATCCATCCATCCATCATCCCTTGGTATATCCATCCGTACTTCATTCCTTTGAATGTCTATCCATGCATCCATCATTCCTTTGTCTATACATTCATATGTTCATCCATCCATCTGTCCTTTTTTCCTTTGTTTACCTATACCTTCATTCATCCACCCATCCATCCATCCATCATTCCTTTGTCTGTCTGTCCATTCATGCCCATCTATCCATCTATCCTTTGTCCTTTGTTTACCTATACATTCATCCATACATCCATCCATCTAATTTCTTTGTCTGTCCATTCTTTCCATCTATTCCTTTTTTGCTTCCAACCATCAGTCCTTCAGCTTTTTCATCACCTGTCCATCTATCTGTCTATCATGCATCATTTGTTCCTTTGAGCATTGATGCATCTATCCCTCCATCCATCCATCCTTCTTTCCTTTGTTTACCTATACCATCATTTAACCATCCATCCATCATTCCTTAGTATGTCCACCCATCCATCCATCGGTCGTTCCTTTGAGCATCCTTGAATCCGTCCATCCATACATTCATTTACCCTTTGAGCATTCCTGTCTGTCTATCATTCATATGCCTATCTATCCTTCATTCCTTCATTTGTCTATCAATTAATTTATTTGTCCTTTCATCCATCCTTCATTCCTTTGTTTACCTATATCTTCATCCATCCATCCATCCATCATTCCTTTGCGCATCTATCCATCAATCCATCATTACTTTGAGCATCCATCCATCCATTTATCTATCCATCCATCATTCTATTGAGCATCCATTCATCCATCCTTTCATCATTCCTTTGTCCGTCTATCCATTTATTTGTCCATCTATCCATCCATCCATCCTTTGTTCCTTTGTCTATCCGTTCATTTGTCAATGTATACATCCATCCATTTATTTGCACCTCTCCATTGCTTCCTCTTACAGCGTTCAATGGGTTGGCCAGATATTGGCAGGAATTTGAGTGCAGGCATGATAGAGGCACCAGAGGAATTATACGGCCCAATATAAGAGCAGGAGTGAGGTTAGCCATGGTCCATGGAGGCTGTGTTGGTGTGTAGATATGGGACAGAGAAGGAAACTTGGCTGCCTTTACGGATAGTAGCTGTGCAGTTCCCTCTCTCTCGGGTTGTGTGGAAGTGGCCATTGTGTCACTCTCTCCAGAGGCTTTATGACGTGGGTGGGGGCTCGTGGCTCCTGCATTTTGGGGGTCCTACTACTTTAGTACACATGTGGGCCTTTTTTGGGGCAACATCTGCGTGTGGGCGTCAGGGCTCTTGGGGCGTGACACGTTTCTTTTTCGGTTTGAATTGTGCCAGCTGGCAGCGATGGAAGTAGGCCACCTCAGACGCGTTCTCCTTTCTTTCTTTTCTTGCGTTTTACGAGCTGGCTCAGCGCTCAACAGAGATGGAGCCCTGTTAGCCGCCCTAAACAGGCAGCACATGGCGTTGCTCTTTTCATTTTCCTTCTTCTGAACCCATTTCGCCCTTAAGCCTACTGGCACTTTGAGTCCATCATGTTTACGTTTCCCAACTTATATTTACAATCCTGTTTTGAACAAAATCCAATGTAATATGCACGCTCAAATGGAAACCATTCGAGTATCCAAACCTATTGACCTTCTCGTAACCAAAGAAAAGGTCAGTAGGTTAGAATACTCCAGCCACGGGTGATTGGAGTATCTCCAACTGTTTAGTTTCCAACCTGACCTGGTTCCCTTTTCCCCAGAAGGAGAACACAAGTGTGACCAGCAGCTGGCTAAGAGAGCCAACAGTCAGAAGACCTCTCCGGAGCCACAGCCGGCAACAGAGCTCACCACGCAGGTACTGGAATTGATGTTTCATGCCAACCTCAAAATTTGATGACACCATAACTCTTTGAAATATAAAGACAGCTATATATTGAAATTTCATTGAAATTGTTTTAAAACGATAACACGTCTTATAGAGTACTGCAGTGATTACTTATTTTTTTGATCCTATAGCCATCATAGGTTTATATGACTTCATGATGTTCTTTCAGACAAATGCAATCAGAGTAATATTAACCCTGTAAGTGCCAAAGTTGCAAAATTGCAACAAGATGTCATACTTAATTAAATAGACTGTAGTTCCTAATATGGTGCAATATCTCATTTGTATTCCCTACCACTAGATGGCAGATATGTAGTACTTTGGTTCTAGACCAAAATTGCATCATGTTCCTATTCAGAGTGTGTGAGGAAATAGCAGAGCAAGTGAGCTATCGTGTCATTGATGCGGAAGCAGTTCGGTTCATAGCGTGCGAGTAAATTGTGAGATTTGTGAGAGAAAATCGACAAATGGTTAATAAAAAGTTGTACTGTGAGGATGTGTTGCAAATGTTATGCGCCGATTCTGACTCTGAAAGGGAATATTTGTCTTTTGGAAATGATGATCGGTCGTCTAATAATCACACTTCTCCCGGTACATCTTTGCCGTGCAAGGCGAGAGTGTTCACAAAGCACGAACAAACGATCATTTCGACCCTTGTCCCAAGGAGGATGGGAGTGGCAGGGGTCGTAGCCACAAGCTTTTGAAATCTTGATGTCAAAATCCAGCATTTTTCCAAAAATCCCTGGCACCTAAAGGGTTAAAAAAAAAAGTCCTGGCTCTTCCAAGCTTTATAATGGCAGTGAATGGCTGTTGAGATTTTAAAATCCAATACAGTGCATCCATCTTTGTGTAAGAAAAATGTCCATATTTAAAACTTTATAAAACGTAATCTGTCATACATGTGTTCGCAAAAGAGTGGCGTTCCAGCAGACGTTGTCGGACATAGGTGTAGTGTCAGCTCTGTTGAGAATATGCTAGTCTCGTGTGAACCAAGTTTTGTTTACAGCAAAGGAAAACCTCTCAGGAAAACCTTTGTTTACAGCAAAAGAAGTCTCCTCCTGACTTCTGTCGAAATCCTCTGACATTTTTCTTTACGAATCCTCGTTTTGGCTTCAAAATCTCAACAGCCATTCACTGCCATTATAAAGCTTGGAAGAGCCAGGACATTTTTTTAATGTTACTCTAGCTGTGTTCATCTGAAAGAAGAAAGTCATATACACCTAGGCTGGCTTGAGGGTGAGTAAATCATGGGGTAATTTTCATTTTTGGGTGAACTATCCCTTTAACCACAAAACTTTCCCATTCAACCCATTTAAAGACCCATTCATTTCGGGACGTTGGAACCAGCTAAAACGTGGTATCCCACCAGCGTGTTTTCTTTTGTTTGCATAATTAAATAATAGGCTTTTTATGTTATCATAAAAACTAAAGTCAAACAAAAAGTTTATATCTCGCAATGCCGACTTTATATCTAGCAATTCTGACTTTTTAACTTGCAATTGTGCGTTTATATCTCACAGTTCTGAGAAAAAAGGCAAATACCTTTTTTATTTTTTATTCAGTGGCAGAAATGGGCTTCCATATACAACAGTTTAAAAAACTTGTGTTTCAAAGATATTTTTAAAACATATTAATATAAATTTTGCACAATGGAAGACAGGAAACCTGTTTTTATCCTTGCCATTATTTTTGCAATTCTGTTTGATGCCACTAGAGGTGCAGAAGTGACACACTTCAGCTTTAATTTCTTCTTTGAAAGCAATGATTAGCTATAAGCAGTTGGAACCCAAACGTTGACGTTCCCTGGCCCTCCTGAGAGGTTTCCATACCACTAACTTTCCATCAAGTTGTTGAAGTTTCCATACAGGCAGTGAAATTTAGATTTAATTAGTAAGTCAATGTTGATATGTCATGATTAGCGCAGAGGATTGTATTTTTGGAAGCTGAAGTTCCATTTTCTATGAGGAGCTTGTTTGAACATTTTCCACCAGGCTGATCCAGTACCCGCCTCCCCCCTCCAAGGGCGGCATTACCGTGACAACCGAGGACCTGGAGTGCCTCAAGGATGGCGAGTTTCTCAACGACGTCATCATCGACTTCTACCTCAAGTGAGTCCGACGGTACTTTTGAGGGTTTCGGCTTGAGAGCTGGAATTTCCCCTAATATTAAATACTCCCTTCAGGTACCTTCTGTTGGAAAGAGCTGACAAGGATGTGGCCGAAAGATCTCACATCTTCAGCAGTTTTTTCTACAAGCAGCTTACTCGAAAAGACACTGGCTGCTCGGAAGAGCCCGGAAGCACGTAAGAAGTGTTTATACTGGATTTAAAGAGACACTACACCCAAAAATGAAAGTTAATGGAACGTTGGTTAATTTTATTGCTAACTTTCATGCCAATGTGAATGACTGTGTGGTGATTTCCCACAGAGCCGCATACAGACGTCATCAGAGAGTAAGGACGTGGACCCGTCATGTGGACATCTTTAGCAAAGACTACCTTTTTATTCCCGTAAATCATGAGTAAGTGGGGAATTTAAGTTTAAAACTCATGTGTATGATTCAGATCAGCACCAAATATTGGTTTAACATTTTAAGTAGTATTGAATAAAGTGTAGAATTTAAAATATAGTAGCGTTTATAATTTTGGAGTCAAATTTTTCAGAGAGGCTGCGTTTATTTAATTTACAAATGCAGTAAAATTGTGACATATTAGTACAGTTTAAAACACTTGTTTTATATTCAAATATATATTCAAATGTAATTATGTCATGTGATTAAAAGCTGAATTTTCAGCATCATTACTGCAGTCTTCAATGGCACGTAATGCTTCAAAAATCATTCTAATATGCTGATCTGCTGCTTATCCTCCCTTATATTTTTGCAGAAACCTTAAGACATTTATAGGATTCCTTGATTAAATAGAATGTTATCTAGCATTTAACAGCATTTATATTGATATATATTAATATAACATTTGTATTATTATTTTTTTTTTCATCTGTTTTAATTAATCTGGATTCCATTTTTTCCATTACAAAGTTTCTAGACTCTACTAGAATCTGAATGGTTAAATTAAAAGTATTAATCAAAAAATTACAAAACTTACACAATTTAACAGCAATTTATTTAAAATGTTAAAGGCCTATGAAATCAGTTGTTTTTTTTTTTTTTTTTCCATTTTAGTTTTTCTGGATTCCTTTTTCTTTTCTAAACTCTGGTATAATGGTTAAATTAAGAAATATTAATCAAAAAGCATATTTTGATTTATTGAAATTTAACAGCAATTTTTACAATTTGTTACAGCAAAATGTAACAAAAATTAATTGTATTTTTTCCCCAAATTCCTTTTTTTTTTTTCCATTTTAATCTTTCTGGATTCTGATTTGTTTAGTTTTTTTTTTTTTTTTTTTTTTTTTTCTCTTTCTGTTTTTAATTTTTCTAGACTGTTTTAATGGATAATTAAATATATATATAATTATATAATTATATAATATATAATTGTTCTGGATTCTTTTTTTTTTCCATGTAAATTTTTTCTGGACTCTCTTTTAATGGTTAAATTAAAATAATTATTAAAAAGAAGGTCAGATTTATTGAAATCATTAATAAATAAATATGTATGTATATATATATATATATATATTCCCTCTCAAATTTTGTTTTATTTTGATCAAATTCTGTGTTTTCCGTTAATTTTATGGATTCAGTTTTAATTGATTGTATATATAAAAAATGTTTAGTATTATTCTATTTATTTATTTCTCTTTCTTTTTAGATATATTGTGTTGTGTATTTACATAAATTTGTGGTAAATAAATTCTGGTATATTTTTTTTCTGGTAACTATTCCTTAAGAAATAATAATATTAAGAAGCTTTAATAATTATTTTACTCGTAGTAGTAGTACTAGTATCTTTACATTAAGTAATATATGTCTGTCACAATTTCTTCAAGTCAAACCAAACTTTTATTTTGACGGGTTGCTGTGAAGACCTTTAAGTTTTTGTTTATATATGATACGATAAGTTTATCTCAAAAGAAATGGTAAAACACCACAAGCGTCAAGCTCTTCAGTAAACGTGTAATAACCATAACTGTGTGTTTGCGCCATTCATTCACACAGAGACACATAGAACATGCAGGATTCAAACTTAAGTAGTCTTTTTGCAGCTTAATATTCACAGGCAGTAGTCCTCATCACATTTTGATGTACGCATACTCACCTACTTTTAATTTATCCATCCAAAATTTGTCAAAATCCGTGACATTCCACGGTATACAGTAAATTCCATTTCTATGACCTGATTCCGCATTTTCAGATCGCATCGCAAACCCGCACAAATAGTTAAGACATCTCACACAAACTTTACAAAATGTTCTTTTGCCTAATAGTCAGAATGCATGTTAAAGCTTTGTGTAGATGTTCAGCTTGTTTGATATCTGAGGACAACAGAGCATGTTGGATTGAACTTTATGAACAAGAAGATAAATCACTGCAACAAGGTCAAAGTCTAAAGTGCCAAACTGCTTGAGAACAGGGAATTCCGGTGTGGTACTCCATGTTCCCATAAAACCGAATTGCCACACAGGACACACGCTGTACGCAGACATGAACACACTCGCACAGTATGACATGGCACGGATGATTCACAAACTTGGGAATGTCCATCCTCCCAGTTTGGAAATAGCAGATCCTGTACTAGGACTTGGTGATAAAGTATTTTTACGATGATAGTGTTGGTGATTATGAAATGAAGCAACATTGAGTATTAATACTTTAATGCACTTCTATTTGGCCAGTATAAGTGTATCATTAAATTAGATCCACTGTCTTTCCAAGAATCAGTTACATTGATCCATTGGAATTACTTTATATGGATATATTTGGCATCATCGCTCAGAAATGTTTGTGAAAGAGTCTGCATGGCTTTTTTGAAATCAAGGCTTTATCACAGATCACTGACTTCCATTTCCTCTCCTGCTCTGTTTGCTCTCTGTCCAGGGCTCACTGGTACCTCGTGGTGGTCTGTTTTCCTGGTCTGGAACGGCCTGAGTGCGTACCATGGAGAGACAAAGGCCCTGTGTCCCAGGATAACAGTCAGACAGGGAACGCGAGCTCTGCAGGACATTGTCAAAGAGGTATCACACACACACACACACACACATCAACAGGGTTATTATAGTGAACTAAAACTAAAACAAAAACCATTTGCTATTTTTATTATTTATATTATTTTGTTATTCAGAACAGTGCTAGCTAACCACGTGCTGATTAGCATCTTTGTGCTAGCTAAATTGTCAATATCAAAATATGTCGTCAGTAGTGACAAAAGTGAACACATAACAATGTATATATATATAAATATATATGTACATATATGTATATGTGTGTGTGTGTATATGTGTGTGTATATTCCAATTTCTAGTAACTGCAGTTAATTGATAACTTAAACGTCAGAATTGCAAAATGTAAACGATATGCAATTGCGAGGAAAAATAGTTGCAATAACTTTTTTTTTTTCTCAGTGGTGGAAATGGGCTTATCAGTTGGTTGTCCCATTTCTCATTTTCAGGTCCCATTTCTCATATTAAAATATTGTAGTAAAATAACAAACTAATAAATATAAAAATTAATTAAAAAATATATATATAACTAGATTTTTAAACAAAAATGAGTAGAAATTACTGAAATTTTAACCGAAATGAAAGTGATGACAAAAAAAATTGAACTTTATTGTTTTTTTTTTAAATCAAACCAACAAGGAAAAAATAAAATTTCAAATGTTTAAAAAGTTCTTTGAGACTGTTTGTTTTCTGTATTTCCAGACAGTTCACAGCAACAAAAAGGAAACAAATTGAAACCCAGTGAGCCAAGATCCCCCAACCTACCGGTAATCTCACTACACACACAGATATTTTTTGGATAAACATTACAGTTCGTATTCATTTTAAACCAGTTTATGAACTGGTTTTCATGTACAGTAGGGCTGTCAAACGATTAATATGTCGTTTAATGTGTGTACTGTGTGTAATTATTATGTATATATAAATACAAACACATTCATTTATATATTAAAGAAATATTTACAAGTATATGTATTTATTATAATTTTTATATTTGTGTATGTGTGTGTATATATATATATATATATATATATATATATATATATATATATCATATAGTTCTCGTAAATATATACATTAATTTACACACACACATATATTAGGCAAACTCGAACTCTTTTATTTTGTATGCGATTAATTGCGATTAATCGTTTGACAGCCCAAACAGTAATATATCATGAAGGAGTCTAATGGTATTTTTACTGTGATTTTAGGATTGCACAGTACACAGCTGCACAAGAGAGACCATCTGCAGGAGGTACCAAACCAGTCTTCAATATTATTACAAATGTGCAACCACAAGAGAGAATATCATGGGAGGGGGCTAATACTTTTTCCACAGCTCTGTATTATCCTTCAGGTGAGATTCGCTCCTGATCCATTTATCTTTCTGTCTCTTTCCTTGGTTCGCCCTCAGGCCTTGTATTCTGGTCATGGACTCTCTAAAGCTGTCGTACCACCAGCGGATCTACACGCTGTTACGCGAGTGAGTCATTCACACCATCCACTGTTATTAGGATTGGTGTTTTATTGTGTTCATTCATCTCAGAGAACTAAATGTGCCTTCATATTGATCTCCAAGAGTACATTCCTGAGATTCTGCTTAAATGTCATCTCACCCCTCAGGTATCTGCAAGTTGAATGGGAAGTTCGGAAAGGAACCGCTCGAACGTTTACCAGTGAAAGCATTAATGGTAGTCTGTGCAGGGTCCCGCTACAGGACAACAGCAGCGACTGTGGCCTGTACCTGTTGCAGTATGTCGAAAGCTTCCTGCAGGTACCTACTGTACATACTGGGTTGATAGCAAAATTGGCTTTGTTCTGATACCTTGTGGTGCATTTTTGTATCGGGTCAGAGCTTTTTAGTTTCCTCAGTGCTAAATGTCAGAAACGTTAGTCATCCAAGTTACCTGACATTTCACGGTCTGCCGTTCAGTGGGATTTTCAGTAACGTAAGTACAAAAATTGGGGTCTCAGGAACTCAGGTTACACCTGTTTGCTTTGCTGCCTTGTGCTTAATGCTAGTTTGTATTAAAGCACATACTGCGCTAGAATACATTATATTATTATAAAATATATATATAATGTCATGGAAAAGTTCATTTATTTCAGTAATTCAACTCAAATTGTGAAACTTGTGTATTAAATAAATTCAGTGCACACAGACTGAAGTAGTTTAAGTCTTTGGTTCATTTAATTGTGATGATTTTGGCTCACATTTAACAAAAACCCACCAATTCACTATTTCAACAAATTAGAATATGGTGACCAGAGTATGTGAGCGGAGTGGAGCGACAACAATTTCCCCTCCGCGCTCCGTGCATTTTATAACCGCTCCGCTCCAGCTCCGCTCCGGGTTCACCGTTTCCCGCTCTCGCTCCACTCCTCGCTCACTGATACCAGAAACACCGCTCCGCCTTCGCTCCGTGTCTAAACTATATCAGTATGTTTGAAATACCAGAGTTCTGTTCATAACGTATATTAAAAGAAGAAAATAACAGAAATAAAACGAAAGTATAGTTTTAAAGTGGCTTATTGGAACACAAGTGCGCAAACTTTTTTCCTCATGCCAAGCTAACATGTTGTCAGTCAGCATTAAAAGGTATAATTGCTGCTTTTTGCAGTGCAAATGTTTGTGATAAAATAATAATAATAATAATAATAATAATACGACAGTCAGTTATTTTACGTACAGATCGCTGCATTTCTTACAGATTTCTTCTCATTCGAAATCGGATATACAGATGAAGTACCACAGTAAGTTTACATTTGTTTGAATGCATTATTGAGAGAGCGATTGCGTGTGAATACGTGTTGTACTTGTTAAAATCACGCTTTCACTTGAAAATATTCAGTATCTTGAAACTACAAACTAATTTACTGAAAACTATAACTTTCTGCTCATGTCCATTGCCGTCGTCCTAGTTTTCACATTCGTTCTGATTTGAGTGATCCATCTCCTTCAAGCTAGCTAAATAGGCTGTTTAACACATGAATTCTTGCTATATATGCAGTTATATTATGGGTCGTTGTCATGAATTGTACTCGTGATGGAGCGGTAGTGGAGCGTTCTTGGAGCGAGTAAAAACCACAACGCTCCGACTTTTAAAATTTCTGCTCCTCACTCCATTAAAAATCACACCGCTCCACTCCGCGCTCCACTCCCACTCCGCTCCGCTCACATACTCTGATGGTGACATGCTGAACAACACCTGCGAAGGTTTCCTGAGCTTTCAAAATGGTCTCTCAGTTTGGTTCACTAGGCTACACAATCATGGGGACGACCGCTGATCTGACAGTTGTCCAGAAGACAATCATTGACACCCTTCACAAGGAGGATAAGCCACAAGCATTCATTGCCAAAAAAGCTGGCTATTCACAGAGTGCTGTATCCAAGCATGTTAACAGAAAGAAAAAGATGCACAACCAACCGAGAGAACCGCAGCATTGAGAGGCTTGTCAAGCCAAATCGATTCAAGAATTTGGGTGAACTTCACAAAGAATGGACTGAGGCTGTGGTCAAGGCATCAAGAGCCACCACACACAGACATGTCAAGGAACTTGGCTACAGTTGTGGTTTTCCTCTTGTTAAGCCACTCCTGAACCACAGACAACGTCATAGGCGTCTTACCTGGGCTAAGGAGAAGAAGAAATGGACTGTTGTCCAGTGGTCCAAAGTCCTCTTTTCAGATGAGAGCAAGTTTTGAATTCATTTGGAAACCAAGATCCTAGAGTGTGGAGGAAGGGTGGAGAAGCTCATAGCCCAAGTTGCTTGAAGTCCAGTGTTAAGTTTCCACAGTCTGTGATGATGTGGGGTGCAATGTCATCTGCTGGTGTTGGTCCATTGTGTTTTTTGAAAACCAAAGTCACTGCACCTGTTTGCCAAGAAATTTAAGAGCACTTCATGCTTCCTTCTGCTGACCAGCTTTTTAAAGATGCTGATTTCATTTTCCTGCATTATTTGTCACCTGCCCACACTGCCAAAAGCACCAAAAGTTGGTTAAATGACCATGGTGTTGGTGTGCTTGACTGGCCAGCAAACTCACCAGACCTGAACCCCATAGAGAATCTATAGGGTATTGTTAAGAGGAAAGTGAGAAACAAGAGACCAAAAAAATGCAGATGAGCTGAAGGCCACTGTCAAAGAAACCTGGGCTTCCATACCACCTCAGCAGTGCCACAGACTGATCACCTCCATGCCACGGCAAATCGAGGCAGTAATTAAAGCAAAAGGAGCCCCTACCAAGGACAGAGTACATATACAGTAAATGAACATACTTTCCAGAAGGCCAACAATTCACTAAAATGTTTTTTTATTGGTTTTATGAAGTATTCTAATTTGTTGAGATTGTGGTGAATTGGTGACACCATCTAGAGTCACGTGACAGAACCTTTTTATGTCGTTGTAGATTTGATTGTTGCCTCTTTTTGTTTCTCCACTCAGAATCCTGTAGTGCACTTTGATCTCCCGCTGCGATTGGAGCATTGGTTTCCACGGAATCAGGTGCGCAGGAAGAGGGAGGAGCTACGGGACCTGGTGCTGCAGCTGTACCGGAGACAGGGGGGCGGGGCTGAGCAGAGCGTCAAATGAAAACAGCCGGATCATGTCCTGTCACTAAACTAATATTTAGGGTCTTTCGGTTTGTTTGTTCTGTTTTATTTTATTTCTTTTCTACTGATTAACAGATGAAGGATATATTTATAATTTAACTTTGTATTTATTTGTATTAAAATGGCTTTTAAATGTGACTTCAATTTCATCCGTTTTATTCATTTCCACACAAAAATGTAGGTTATTTGAATAAAAAAAAAAACTGAATATTTTAAATTGAGTTGGACTTTTATGTATTGGATATTTATATACAAATTATTGTTATCTTATAATTCAGAATTATTCTCAGAATTTGGAATTTACATATTTTGCAATTCTGAGTTTATACCCCACAAATCTGCCTTTTTGTCTTACAATTCATACTTTTCTCACAATTGCAAGTTTTTATCTCATAATTTGGATTTCATTTCTAAGCATTGGGAATTTCTATATTTTGCTGTTCTGAGTTTATTTTATTTTACAAATCTGCTCTTTTTCTTACAATTCAGATGTTTTTTTCTCAGAATTGGGAGTTTATATATCTTGCAATTCTGAGTTTATATTTCGTTAATCTGCCTTTTTTCTTACAATTGAAATTTTTTATCTCATAATTCAGACTTTTTTTGCAATTGCAAGTCAGTTTATATCTTACAAATCTGATTTTTCTTACAATTGTGAGTTTTTTATTTCATTTTATCTTACAATTCAGACATTTTTCTCAGAATTGTGAATTTACATATCTTAACAAAACCTTTTTTCTCACAAATCAGACTTTTGTCTCACAATTACAGTTTATCTCATAATTCTGACATTTCTTCTCAGAAACTGTGAATTTATCTCTCACAAATCTGTCTTTTTTTCTCACAATTGCACGTTTTCATATCAAAACTCAGGATTTTTATCTCACAATTTGAACTTTTGTATCTCCTATTTAAGAGTTTTTAATATCATAATTCTGACTTTTCTTCTCTAAATTAAGAATTTCAATATCTTGCAATTCTGACATTATATCCTACAAATCTGCCTTTTTCTTTCCTCACAATTTTGAGTTTTATCTCAATTTCCTCTTAGAGTTGGGAGTTTATATATCTCTCAAAATCTGCCTTTGTTTTTTTTTATAACTGCAAGTTTTTATCTTGTAATTTGAACTTCATTTCTGAGAATTGGGAATTTCTGTATTTAATTTTTGTATCTAACAAATCTGCCTTTTTTCTCACAAATGTGAGTTTTTGTATTTGTAAGATATAAACTTACTTAAGATATAAACTTTTGCTCACAATTGCAAGTTTTTATCTCACATTTCAGACATTTTTCTCAGAACTGGGAATATCTTATCTTACAATTCTGAGTTTATATCTCACAAATCTGCCTTTTTTTCACAATTGAGTTTTTATGTCACAAATCTGCCCTTTTTTCCTCACAATTGAGTTTTATCTCATAATTTCGACATTTCTCAGAATTGAAAATTTATATATCTTGCTGGTCTGAGTTTATATCTCACAAATCCCCTTTTTTGGCATTTGCGAGTTACCATCTTACAATTCATTTTTTTTTTTTTTTTTAATCCTGCAACTGCAATTTTTGTATCTATCTGATAATTAGGAATTTAATATATCTTGCAATTCAGCCTTTTTAGCTCACAAATGCAGAAAAAGTGAGATACAAAGTCGTAATGACCTTTTTTTTTTTATCCCATAATGGAAACAAGGTTTTGAGTAGTAATTAGAACTAATTAGATGTAATCTAGATTATGTAATCAGATTCCAAAAATTAAGTACTTGTAATTAGAGTACATTACCTTTTAAAATGCTCATAATAAGATTACAGTTACTTTTTATGGTTTACATGATTACATTTTATTCACACAATAGCAGTAAATTATTCATAATGTATTGATTATTGATTTATATGTTTATACAAACACACACACCCACACACACACATAAAACAAAATCTATGAACTGATTACATTTCTAACAGCACGTTACCAAGTGATCTTACTGGAAGTGAGTGACTGAACATCACTCATGTAATTATATCAGTGACAGCCACAGCTGGAAGCAATAGTGCCATCACTACAAACAAGCATTGTGTTCCTGAGAGTTCACGCAGTACTGGAATCCCCATAATGTACTTATTTGCTCCATTAGAGAAAAAAAGAACATAAAAGCAGCCCTTTTTCAGAGGCAAAGAGAACACAAACATTTGTGATGAAATTGAAACAAAGCATTGGCCTGCTTTCTCTCGTGTTTGTATGAGTTGGCTGGAGCCCAGCTGGACCCCTCACTGCCTACTAAAATAATAATAAACATCATAAACTTTATTTATCCAGTACCTGGCATATATTTAAAATGCTTGTTATTTATGGAAAACTTTAAAAATGGAAAGGGATGAAAGAAATGAAAATTAAAGTTCGCTTTGACTGTACAGGCATTATCAGCCCCTGCTGCGCGACTTTAAGCATTTTGTTGGGAAAAAAGGTTTGATGGCCAGTGCTGATTGGAATTTCATGTGGATTTTTCTTCCAAGGAAAGTAATTATACATCTAGACATGTCTATTAATTGGATGCATGACAGTGAAGAATTAAGTATTTATTGGTGAATGGAAACATTTTTGTAGCTCTGCAATTTGTGGGTCCTTCAGATAGCTAAAGCCCCTTTGCAAAAAAAAAAAAAAAAGTTACAAAGCTGGGAAGGGTAATATATATATATATATATATATATATATCTTCTGGAATTTCTTCTGGAAAACTCTGATATCTCTATAGTGGTTGATCATGAGAATTCATTTTGGAAAATCTAACAGGCAGTCTTTGTGTATGGCCGAGTGCAATAAGTAATCAAGTAAGAGTGTGCTGATACACAGCAATATTGCACAGCTATGAGTGTGATATTGCATTTTTATATAACAGTTCTTTCTGGTCCTTGAATCTGATTGGCTGAGAAGAATGCAATATTCTAGTGATATTGGAACTCCAACCGTTTCACTGTTTGTATCACTCAGCTTGTTGTCAGTGTTACCAAGTCCACAGTTTTCCCACGGAATTGGGGTACTTTAACACTGTTGCCGTGGGTTATTTTTCATGTCTGTGGGTTAAGCAAACTTAATAATGTAATATTTAGCCCCTGGAATGCTTATTTTACCAGGGGAACCCCACCAAAATAGTGTGTTTTACCCCTGGAACAAAATGCAATTGGGCTTCTTTTGGGCTAGTTTTGAGTAGCAATTGGGTGGGTTTTGTTGTGAGAACCTGGCAACCCTCCATGTGTTATTTCTCTCAGCAAATGTGATGGTGGACGCCCAAATCAGTTATAGTTTTATAAATAATACTGTTTTTGTGTCACGAAATGTAGTTTTAAGATTTTTTTTTTTTTTTAGGTGAGAATGTACTTGTTTAGACTTAAAATATGTGGTTTGTTAATAAAGAACGTCTATTTGAAAATTTACGTCAATGTTTTTAGACATGTGAACTGTCGTTCAGTGCTCATGAGCCACTGAGAGCAGCCTTACCTTGGCCAGATCTTCTGAAATTTGCCGCTGGCCCTGATGTCTCTATAGTGGTTAAACATGAGATATAATTTGTTTTGCGTAAATCTAACAGGCAGTCTTTGCGTATGAGCAATCTGTATATATGAGCAATATCACATGAGTAGCAGTGCGATATGGCTATATATCAGCACGGCTGTGATTCGGCTGTAAGCACAAGGTTGGAGGCCAAGTGCCATAAGTAATCACAGCGTGCTGATATACAGCAATATTGCACAGCTACAAGTGTAATATTGCATTTTTATATAACAGTTCTTTCTGGTCCTCAAATCTGATTGGCTGAGAGGAATGCAATATTTTAGTGATATTGGAACTCCAACTGTTTCACTGTTTGTATCACTTCGCTTGTGGTCAGTGTTGCCAAGTCCATGGTTTTCCCACAGAATTGGGCTACTTTAACACTGTTGCTGCCGGTTGTTTTTCATGTCTGTGGGTTGAAGCGAACTCAGTAACGTAATATTTAGCCCCTGGAATGCTACTTTTACCAGGGGAACCCCACCAAAAACGTGTATTTTACCCCCGGAACACGATTTTTAATGGGGGACCCCCTCCTCAAAATGCAATTGGGCTACTTTTGGGCTAGTTACGAGTAGCAATTGAGTGGGTTTTGTTGTGCAAACCTGGCAACCCTGCTTGTGGTATTTCTCACAGTGAGTGTTATGGCAGACACCCAAATCCACTATAATTTTTATAAATAATAATGTTTCATGGCACAAAATGTATTTTTAAGAGCTTTTTTAGGCAAGAACGTACATGTTTAGACTTCAAATATGCGATTTGTTAATAAAGATAATGTCAATATGAAAATCTGCGTCAACATTTTCGGACATGCAAGCTCCAGGGCATCAGCAGCCGTTCAGCGCTCACGAACCCACTGAGGGCAGCCTAACCTCAGCCAGATTTTCTGGAATTTGCCGCTGGCTCAGATGTCTCTATAGTGGTTAAACATGAGATATAATTCATATTGGGTAAATTTATCACAGTGCGATATGGCTATACATGAGCACGGATGTGATTCGGCCACAGATGTGATACTGTTTTTGTGTCATGGAATGTAGTTTTAAGAGTTTTTTTTTTTTTTTTGTGTTTGTTTTTTAGGCAAGAATGTACTTGTTTAGACATCAAATATGCAGTTTGTTAGTCTATTTGAAATTTACGTCAACGTTTTCAGACATGTAAGCTCCAGGGCGTCAGTGGCCATTTAGTGCTCATGAATCCCTTGAGAGCAGCCTTACCTCAGCCAGATCATCTGGAATTTGCCACTGGCTCTGATGTCTCTGTAGTGGTTAAACATGAGATACAGTTTGTTTTGGGTAAATCTAACAGGCAGTCTTTGTACATGAGCAATCTATGAGCACTATCACATGAGTAGCAGTGCGAAATAGCTACGTATCAGCACGGCTGTGACTCGGCCGAATGCGATCACAGCATGCTGATTTACAACAGTTTGATGGCAATCAACAACAGAGTGTCTTTAAAAACCCTCTTTTGTGCAGAACTACTTCCTTCCACCATGGATTCAAATCTCAGTTTGTCAGTTTAACAGCTGAGCCCAAGCCTCCATTACTATTTCGAAAACGTCAATTTAGAACTAGTCACTTCATTGAAAGCTTATTGTATTACTGTATTAAAAGCTCACTGTATTATGTACAGTAGGGGTTTTCAACCTTTTAGGATGACTACTTATGAGGGTACTTATCAAGACAGCCATAATTTTGTGTGTAATCAATTTTATGTGCTTGTGCACACACAAATAATCTAAAACAGCACACAAGTAGCCTACCACATTGAGATCACTAGTTCTAAAGTGAAGTTTTTGCATTAGTAACGGAGGCTTGGGCTCAGCTGTTAAAATGTCAAACTTAGATTTGAATTCATGGTGGAAGGAAGTAGTTCTGCACAAAAGATGATTTTTTTAAGACACTCCGTTGTTGTTTCTTATGTATTTACACACTCGTGTCGCCTTACACTTGAATGGCTTAAAAATGCTTTACTGTTTAAACTTACAAAACTTAAAACATGTGAGAATAATAAACTTTCTTGAGGAAGCAGCACTGGCCCAATCGTTCAGATAGTTTTGCCCACCTAAAAAGGGTCTACAGCCTTTTCTGGTATAGCGTTCGGAATTACACTGAAACATAAATAATAGATGATATAATAATAATAATAATAATAATAAAAAAAAAATTATAGACGCCCTGGAGCGTCATGCTTAATTGTCAAGATTTTCTTTATTTAAAATAGTATCTTTATAGGTGTTTTTGTTTTTTCCTATTGATTTTAGGATCAAATTTGACCTTTTATTTTAAATATTTATCATAGAATGATTTTTACTAAAAATATCATTATTATATCTAATCCTGGTCTTTCATTGAGGAGTAGGGTTGCTCATGAACGGACCGGGATTTGGAGGAGAGCAGATGGGTGTTATTTGGATGGGAATGGGATTTGAAGCAGCCGCTGCTGGTTGTCCTCTCTTTCTCTCACTAATTCAAATGTTGTTGACTGGAAGATTATTGCTGAGGATAGTGAAGGATTCCTCAAGGAAAATTGAGAGATTATTTCTGTACCTGTCCAAGAATGGCTACTTGCCATATCTTTCTTTACTCATCTAAAAATGTCCCCTAAAATTTAGTAGACCTTTCAATTTTTTCCAGTATTTTATTTTATTTTTTAATCATAGAGTGAAGATGTTTTTAATGCACTCATTCAAATTGGTTTGCTGATAACAGTTTCTCAATTTCAAAACATATACAATAAAATAGTTACATAAAATAGAAGACTTTTGGACACCCACTGTATATGATTTGTGTTTATTAATAGAAGTACTGAGTCTCCCACATTACAGTTGGCCTTAAACTCCAGGCCTGACTGGGATGCTGTGGTGGGATTTAGGATCAGTGTTGGTTTTCCTCTAATCACGTCTGACATTGTGAGTAGCCTGATTGAGCCAATGACAGGCCCACTGTTATAACTTTACACTATACGGCCCTCGATTAGTTAATCTGGACTAGACTCTGAGATTAGAGCTGAATTAGCTTCTGAAAAGAGGAGATCTTGCACAGCCCCCTTAACCCTGCTTCAGACCCCATAATCTACTCTTCACAACTAGGCCACTGGTTTCTGGTTCTGTCGTAGGAAATGAAACAAGGATCTGATTGCCTAAACTTTATAAAAACAAACCAACTAACTCACTAACTAAATAAATAAATAAAAGTATATTTGTGTTTCATTAGTAGTAGTAGTAGTAGTAGTAGTATTGTTTTAAAACAGCTTCAGCAATGAGATGGTTGTTTTAGTATTAATAATAATAACAATAATAATAAATAGAATGTAATTTTTAAAATATATGATGATGATGATGATGATGACTACTGCTACTAATTAGTTAATAATGTATTATTAATTAATTTGATTAATTGTATTATTATTATTATTATCAAAATAATTTTAAAATAGCTTCAGCAATCAGATCCTTGTTTTAGTATTATTATAAATAATAATATTAATCATTAAAAAAAAGGAAATAATTGTAAAATACATGATGATGACGATGATGACCACTACTACTAATAATTAGTTAATAATAATAATAATAATAATAATAATAATAATAATGATGATGTATTATTAATTAATTAGATTTTGTTAATATCATCATCAAAATAATTTTAACAATCAGATCCCTGTTTCATTAGTAATAATAATAATAATAATAATAATAATAATAATAATAATAATAAAAAATAAAAAATATGACTGTGAGGACTATTATTGCTATGAATAATTAGTTAATTTAGTTATTTTAATTGGTTAAATTAGTTATTTTAAAATAGCTTCAGCAGTCAGATCCTTGTTTTAGTATTATTAATAATATTATTAATAATATTAATTAAAAATCTGAAATAAATAATAATAATGCATTGTTGTTGTTGTTATCATTATTATTATTATTATTATTATTATTATTACTATTTTTATTATTATTATATAATCACAGTTATTTAAAGCAGTTTTAGTCCTTGTAGTAGTAATAGTAGAAAATATGATTTTATTTATTTATTTGTCTTAGAATTATGTCATCAGCATTATTATTTATTTATTTATGTATTTATTTATTTATTGTTTCTAGTATTGTCAACATTTTATAGTTTCTGCAATCACATTCTTGTTTTTGTAATAATAATAATAATAATAATAATAAGTTGGTTGTTAGTAATAATTTATTTTAAATCACATTTGTTATTGTGATAACATCACATGTCATTTGTTTATTTATTTATATAATACTAGGTTATACTGTATTCAAAACATTTAATATGCATGGTTATTAAATACATAAACACCTGCTTTTTGTTCCACAGAATTTTTTTTGTTTGTTTTGTTTTTTTGGTCAGTTTTGAAGCTCAGTAGCTCCTGTCCCAATCCACTTTTATTATGTGAAAAAGATCTGCTAGAATATTCTACAAGAAGCGCATATGAACTTTAAGTGGCTTTCCGCTAAATCATATAAACCAAGTACAGTAAATGTGAATGGAAGTGACTGAAGATTAAATCCTTATCTGGCTCTCTGGATTGTCGCCCAGATCTCTGCCGGGCGAGCATCCAGCGACTTACCATTTTATCCAATAACTAACGTCTAACCATTAAACCCTCTTGAAATGTCACCGTCACTGTCTGGCGCTAACTTTGTCCTTTGTATTCGACATGCAGACAAAGAACCACGAGGTTTGTTTTATAAATAGGTCTGTCTGAATTCAGCAGGTCAAGGTGTTGGAGTGCTGCCTTGATGACCTGCTCCAACCCTTCTTTTGTCTTTCTCTCTGCTATTTTAATTCAGAACAACAACCGATACACAGACGGTGCCAAAGTTACCTAAACGCTTACACAATTTCCTGCTGAAGGAGGATGATTGTTGTGATAAGTGGACATGTGGCTGTTGTGATAATGTCAATGACAATAATTACTGTTCAGCTTAATCATCGTTATCATTTTTAAAAAAAAAAATTCTTAAAAAATCATGAAAAGTATTGTATATAAAACTCATAAAAGTATTGTTTTTAATCATGGTTATCGTATCTCTAAAACAAAAAATATTAAAAAAAAAAAAAATTTCAGTAAACTTAGTAAAGCTAAAATAAAAACAGTAAAAATATGTAATTGATATGTTTAAGTTGAAGTACTAAAACATTAAAACTAAAACTGAAATAAAATAAAAAATTCATTATTAATTCATTATTATTATTAAAGCACATGAAATTACTAAAACTTAAGCTAAAATTAAAATGAAAAATAAGAATAAAGCTAATTAAAAATCTAAATAAATATTTATTTATTTATTTCAATGAACCATTATAAACTATTTATTTTAATTTTTACACCTTCAGGTTTGTCCCTCAGTTGACGTCTTTCAAAATGACCAGTCATTTTCGTTGTAGCCTTAAAGCGGACATCGGATGCCCATTTTCCAAAAGTTGGTATGATATTTTAGGTTCTTCATGAAACTGTAACATACTTTGGTTAAAATTCTTCAATGGTCATATTTTTACCTTCTCAAAAAAAGCTCAGTTCAGAGTGACCTGTTTCGGTGCATGTGTCCACCCGCTCTTCTGTTTTTTGTGTATACGGTGGTCCGTTACCATCAAAAACAAAACTAACCCACTGTGTCCTCAGTGGCTCTGATGTTGGGAGAAAAAGAAGACTCTTAAGTTCACTTTGACATCCAAATACAAAACACCTGCGTTGATTTTGAAGACATTGTTGTCGGTACAGCTCGAGCGCAGAGAAAATGGTGGAAAGCGTACAACTGGCTGAGGCCAGAGATATACAGGACAATCCATCAGCGGTTGTGGGCGGAGCTTGAGCAATATGACATCATACTGCTCAGAAAATCAAAACAGCTTGATAACTGAGACTGTTTAGGTTTTTTGGGAGTAAATGGATTTTTTATCATTGTAGGGAGGTTGTGTCCTCACACTGCTAAGACACGTTTATATGCAAACACCATGTAAAAGTGAGTTTTACATCCGGTGTCCCCAAATATTTGGACACTTAGTTGGACAAGTGAAAGAGAGAACACAAAACTGCTGATATGGCAGATGTCACACAGGATTTGATCTGTCACACCCACCACTTGCCGTCAAACACCATCTACCATCAAACTCAACAGCTTTAAACCGAGTCCATCAGATCAGTGTCTAAACCATCTGGCGGTCTTAACATTCACACTTACAAAGAGAAATTGTCTGTTTGTCTGTCAGTGTGGTAAACTTCAAAACCTTCGTAAACTAACCTTTAAAACAAGCCAGCATTCAGAGTTGTTGCAAACAGCAATTTAGAGTTTATTCAACTCAGTATATGAATAAACAGCTGTGGTTCTAATATCCTCCAACGAACCATTGATACTTTACAAAACCTGGAATTGCTTGGCCCACACTTGTGCCATCTGTTCATACGATCCATGATGGAATACACCCAAAACCCAATAAAGATGAAGTTCCAGTAAGCTGTACAGTCACAGCACGTGGAAAACCTGGAGATACAGGGGCTAAACCGCACATATGTCACATTTAGTCAAACGCTAGTAGATTATGCAATTAATTGTGTACAATGATATCAGTGCAATTCCACACAATGGCACTTATAATTGAACTCCTCAACGGATCAGACTGCAAATTACGGGACTGCCCGGATGGATCTTACAGGTGAGCAATGAAGGAGTATCACTGACTTCTCGACAAGCTTCCTCAGAAGAATTAACAAATAGGATTAGCGGGCAAGTAAAATCTTCCAAAGAGCCATCTGCTAAGCCGCATGGGGAGACGTCAGCTCAAAGCTACGTGATTGCATCCCTCTGTGACAACGAAAGGATATTCTGACAATGCAGACTAATTAATTCAACTCTCTACAAGTTTTTTGGGGGCCTGCAAGGAGGGATGCCCAAATTCCATCTTATTTAATAGACTTATTTTCTGAAGCATCACGGCATAAGGAATCATCATGGTTGATCTATCTTTGAAATGCATTTGGTGGGTTTTGGTATTGTTGTTGACCAGATATTGTTTCATAGATGCAGGTACGTATCTACTCTACATGAAGGCCTTGAGGAGTTGAGGAATTGTGATGCTTGCAATCTTCTGACCTTTTGTTCTTTGCTCTTTATTAGATTCTGAAACTCACAAGGATTATTTACCAAATGGATATACAACTTTTTTGGACGCCAGTGAAGTTTTAAATCACTCGTTGGTTCCTAGTGTGTCTGGAGAAGGGAAAACGGCTCTTTCTAGACGGAAAAGAGATCTTTTGTTTCCCAGTGGAGTTAAACTTTGCTCACATGAGACAGTGCAACAAGCAATACAGAATCATCTCAACTACTTTCACCTGCGAGGTAAGAACCAGACTTATTGTTGTTACGTTTTTACTTGCCTTTGAGAGATTCTGGGATAGTCGCCAAGAATGGTAATTGTAAGGTACAGTATGTTGCAGATGACTACTATAGTGTAAATGCATGCTCTTTATGTGAGAAAAATGAGCTCATACTTTTACATTTCATCAATAATAATAAACTAAGCCAACCCGACCAAATCCATTAACATCCAAGTAACCGCATATTTGAACCACGGTTTCGAAACATCAAAAACACACTGTCTCTTTGTCTCTCTTGCATATAATCGCGCACAAATATTCAGACGCACTCAACACACTTTTCCACATCATGCTCTTTCTAAAGTTCACGTATTAGCCTGTGAAGTTAGATGCAATCAAACTCTATTGGAGACCACCACTGAGAATAATGTTTCTCGCTGTTGCATTAATGAGACCCAGATGACCCTAGTGAATCTAATTACGACAACTCGAGAACCAAGTGTTGCTGTTTTACATAAAGGTCATGCTTGTGGTGTGTCAGTGGAAAGTTGATTATGTTTAGCCACGGAACCCTATTATAGGGCACTCTGATGCTATATTACATGTACAGTGGGGTCCAAAAGTCAGAGACGACTCGTGACTGTATGTTTTGCATTTTTATAATTGAATACTAATACAGTTACGTAAAACGCAGATTTAAATTAGTAGTATTTGGTGAACCCACATTGTACACTCTTAAAAATAAAGGTGCTTTAAAAGGCATCAGCAATGCCATAGAAGAACCGTTTTTGGTTTCACAAAGAACCATTCAGTCAAAGGTCAAAGGTTCTTTAAAGAACCATCTCTTTCTTACCTTTTTACAGTCTGAACCTTCTTTTGCCACAAAGAACCTTTTGTGTATATGCCAAAGAATTTAATTCAACCAAAAATGAAAACAAAAATATGTTTTGCTTTCAACTGTACACTCTTAAAAAGTTCCAAGTTTCCCACTCTAAAGAACCTTTTGTGCAATGGAAAGGTCCCATGGACTGTTAAAAGTTCTTCATGGAACCATAAATGCCAATAAAGAACCTTTATTTTAAGGCGTGCAAGTCACTTGAACTACTACTTTATAATGCTTTGTGAAATGTTTTCACTTTTCAGCCTAGATATTCAACTCAATAACTCCACTGACTTAACAGCACAACATGAGGTTGAGTAAATAATGGCGTAATTTTTATTTTAGGGTAAACTTTCTCTTTAAGACTCATAATGACTGTGTGGCTGTCAGCAGGGGGCTTGAAGTGTCTGTCTAGCGCTGTTAAAGTCAAATTCCGTCAACATTGTTCCATTAGGAAAGGCCAGAATTTCCAGAGTTTCTCCCTCATCGCTCCACACTGCTACTGAATCACTGTAGATGGTGATCAGATCCTTCGCTCTGCCAGGAAAACTTGTGACCTTTACCCTCCTACGTGCTTAAGTTCTGGTAGTCGTCATACAGAGTTGGTATGGCAGGCAGATGTACGTGGAACGTTTCGACTGGAGCCACAAAAAATGTTTAGCAAGGGTTAACGTCCCCCATCTGCGCGTTTAATTTTCCACTTGCAGGGTACATTGAGAAAGCATGCGGCATATACAGAAACAGCAATTTTGGTTCACAAATTGAAAAATAAAAAAAACTTTGGAACAATTGACGTGTGTGGATTAGGATAAGAGATGTTTCCATTATGTTGGTTATTGCTTTTTCTTTATTCAATTTAGAAGTAAAGCAATAATTCTGTTACTTCTGTCTTTTAAGTGAAAGGTGTGTCCATGCAAAGTGAAGTCAATTTCCACTAGAGCAGAGTTCACAGCTGGTGTTTTGGCAGATTATTTTCTTCTATGCTGTTTATAGTTCCCTAGTTCTTTTCCAAAACCTAGTGAGATGCATTACTGTCTGCTGTCTACACTGGCAGAATCTTCATAAATTAAATTGAACCTCATTAGTCATTAGTTACTCAACCTCATGTCGTTCCAAACCTGTAAGACCTTCGTTCATCTTCGGAACACAAATTAAGATATTTTTGATGAAATCCGAGAGCTTTTTGACCCTGCATAGAGAGCAACTACCACGTTCAAGGCCCAGAAAGGTAGTAAGAAAATCAGTGGCTCAACCGTTATGTTATGACGCTACGAGAATACTTTTGTGAACAAAGAAAAGTGAGATAATGACTTTATTCAACAATTTCTTCATGAAGACTGACATGAAAGAGAAGAAAATGGCAAATAAAGTTGCTGTTTTTGTTTTCTTTTCTCATAAAATTACGGTTGAACCACTGATGTCACATGGACTATTTTATCAATGCTTTTACTACTTTTTCTGGGCTTTGAACGCGGTAGTTCCATTGTTGTCTAAAGCTTTCAGATTTCATCAAAAATATCTTAATTTGTGTTCCATAGATGAACGAAGGTCTTACGGGTTTAGAACAACATGAGATTTAGTCATTGATGACAGAATTTTCATTTTTGGCTGAACTATCCCTTTAAGCGACTAAACTCGAACTTTAAGTGCTCTGGAGATGCCATATTACAGTTTGGGGTTAGCATGTTGCTAAAGCTAATACAGTGATTGATGTTTCGTCAGAATATACTGTAAAACATATTCAGTAAGAAATAGATACATTTTCCTCAATGTTTCAGCTGTTTTCTGTTCTTGTTTTTTCCACATTTAAGAGCTTGTGCGTGTGCTTAGATTGCATGGGTTGGTACGCTTATGGGTACCTGTAAATCTGTCTACATTTGTTTGTGTGCCTTAGTGTGCCAGGAAACAATTTGGGAGGCTTTCAAAATCTTCTGGGATCGCTTACCTGAGAAAGAAGAGTACCAGATCTGGATGAGGAAATGTCAAAACAGTAGTGTTAGCGTGTTTGACATTGGCAGAAGCTTTAGCCAGTCACCTGAGCACCTTGCTCTGATTTCAAGTGTAAGTATCCTTGCCAATGTCATGATACTAAACAAATCACTCTCAAATCAGTATTTTACTGAAGATACTAAATTGTAAAAGATGCAAACTAAGTTTTGTGGTATTTTGCAGAGGGTAGGAGCAACTTCAGTGACTTCAACAAGGTGAGAACTGCCTACAAACTGCATCTACTTTCATAATACCACAGTATTCTTTGAAGAACCTTGGAGTGCCATGTTAATATCATGGTACATGAATATGATAATATTGCATGGGGAAAACTCTTTACACCAGCTGCATTTCACACAAGTTGCCAGTGCCATCAGACTCGGTCAAAACAGCTCATTCATCCATATTCCACATAGTTATATAGACAAAATTAAAAATATTCTTAAATAATTCCTATATTTGTCTCATGATAGTGCACCCACCAGTCCATGGCAACCTGAATGCAGGTAGGACTTCAACCTCATGGGCATAGAATAACATAATTTGCATACAGTAGTACTGTTCTGCAACCTAAATGTAAATAAATCTGCAAATGTCCAGTGTGGAGCTCATTTGTAATGCGTTTAACATAACACCAACACTAAATGAATAATCTGAAACACCAACTCTTTAGCAAGGCAGCTAATTCAGAGCACACACTGATGTTTTGCAGACAAAACCACCCATTAATAGTAAAAGCTGGATACAGACCCCTGGCTTCAAACTGCGAAAATTTCAGTCATACCTTTAGTCCCTGCTAAAGCTAGTTGAATTTCCACTAGCTTTAGAGACATAGCACTGCTTATGGTTTAATTCATATCCTGAAGGGGGGAAACTAAACTTGGTTGCCAACGAGAAGTTTAGATTTTGTAGATATTGGGTACGTTCCTGGCCTTCAAAAGCATTTATAATTGTTTTCTCTTTTGCAGACATCAGACAACGACTACTGAGCCAACACAAGCAAATGTGGCCACAACCCAACAAGGTCAGTCTAGTTTACTACATTGTTAAAAAAAATATGCCACTTAAACAATGGATCCGTATTCCTGTTCCCTGTGTTTATAAATACTTCAAAATAAGCCTGGAAAGTCTTTTTTCTATTTACTGGATTTTGCAGTCCGTTGATTTAAGTTATGCTCTGATTAATCTGTATTGTTATTGTCTGTATAATACCCTGTAGCCATATCAACAGAAACCTAGTGCTCTCTGGCTCAGGCTATGCACTCAGAATAGATTTTAATCCTTTTTAGGTACTCAGTGGTTTGTTAAGCAGTAGAGGTGTCAGGATCCTTAGACATATTTCTGCCATTTAGTCAAGTGTAACTAATTATTTGTGCATGGACTTAGCCTCAACGATAGGCTACATCATGTTTGGCCCTGATGTCATGAAGACAAATAAAAGCATGCAATTAATGGATCTTATGACATCATTTTTTTTCTGTCAATTCCTCACTTTCTTTCTTTCTTTCTTTCTTTTATTTCTTTTCCCTCACCTAGTCAGCATTCTGGTTCCTGAGGGAGTACCAGATTCACAGGACATCACACAACAGACCATTGCAGACCAAATCTTAACCACCACTATAGCTGCAGAGCTTCAGATGACACGTGGAATCACTCCAGAGCCTGATCTTATCACAGCCTTTGAGGATTCGGCAGGGATGAGCACTAGCTCACCTACAGAACTCACAAATGTGGCCACTGGAAAACCTATTTCAAAACTGGAGGTCGAACTGGATGCTACTGAGCATCCTGTCGAAACATTAAACATTAGCGTTCAACATGAAGAGGTTGAAATAGTCTCAGAGTCTAAATTAATGACCACTGATAGTACTCCAGAGGAGTCTACTTCAAGAACATACGATTATGAGATTCCCACTACCTTTGAGGACTTGCTAGGAATAAGCACTACTTCTTCTACAGTAGTCACCAGTGATTTTACTGAGGAGCTTTATTTAGAAACAGAGTTGGGACAGGATACTACCGAATATCCAGTTAAGGCAGCAGGTGTTACAATTCAACATGAAGCTGATGTTGTCTCAGAGTCTACATCACCGACCAATGATAGAACTATGGAAGATTATACTTCAAAAAAATATGAGCATGATATTCCCACAACCTTGGAAGATTCACCAGTGATAAGCACTAATACTCCTACGTTAACCATCAGCGAATTCACTGAAGAGCTTCATTCAGATCCAGAACCGGAAGTGGGACAGGATGCTACTGAGGGTTTGGGTAAGATGTTAAGTGTTACCACTCAACATGAAGAGGTGGACATTGTCTCTGAGTCTACATTAATGACCACTGATAGAACTCCGGAAGATTATACTTCAAAAAAATATGAGCATGGTATTCCCACAACCTTGGAGGATTCATCAGGGATAAGCACTAATACTCCTACAGTAATCATCACTGAATTCACTAAACAGCTTCATTCAGAATCAGAACCGGAGGTGGGACAGGATACTACTACATACGATGTTACCATTCAACATGAAAAGGTGGATGCCATCTCAAAGTCTACATTAATGACCACTGATAGAACTCCAGAAGAGTCTACTTCAGGAAAATATGAGTATATTATTCCCACATCCTTTGAGGACTCACTGGGGATAATCGGTAGTTCTGAACTCACAAATGAGGCCACTGTGAAACAGGATGTTACAGAGGGTCCTGTTGAAACATCATATGTTACCAATTCACATGAAGAGTCTACTTTGACAAGTGCTGGAAATCCAAAAGATTTTACTTCAGGAAAATATGAATATGACATTCCTACAGCTTCTGAGGACTCACTTGGGATCAGTACCAACACCCCTACAGAAATCACCAGTGAATCTATGGAAGAGGTTATTTCTGTAACTAAACTGAACATGGGGCAGGGTGTTACTGAAGGTCCTGTTAAATCAATAGATTCTACAACTCCTGTAGGTTCCACCTCGATCGAGACAGATCTTCCCACGACCCTTGAGGACTCACCAGAAATAAGTACTAACACTCCTGCGGTAGTCAGTAGAGAATCCATTGAAAACTTTATTTCAGAAACTGAGGTTGAAGATGGATTGGGTTTTACCGAAAGTCCTGTTAAATCAGCACTTGTTACCATTGAGAATGTTGATGTTTTAGAAGCTACAGTGATATCCACTGGTAAAACTCTGGAAGAATCTCCTACAGAAATATCTCCTGTTCAGAGTGTCTTACCAGAGGAATCAATGCAGACAGCTACTACAAAGCTGAAAGAGGTTTCACCTAATCCCCCCACAGAAGGGTTGCCAAAGGCTAAGGCAGATAAGGATATTGCTGAAATCACACATGTGACCACAGTGCCAGGAATTCTGTCAGCCACTACACGTGTAAATGCATCACCTGATGTTGTATCAACAGAGGATGGACCTGAAAACATTGCAATTGTTACATTACTTGACAAAGATGAGGAATATGCACCCTACACTAAACCTACACCAGAGGTGACCACAGGTGAAGAACTACCAGGTGCCATGACAGAGAGTACTCATGAAGTTTCAAAGGAAACACATGAGTCTATAGATGACTCTCCTAATGCCAAAGAGGATCATTTAGGTAAGGAAGATGACATTATAACTGAGACCCCAGAAGTTGTTGAGGTGACAGCTGGAGAAACACCTAAATTGACTCTGGAAACTACAGAAGCTACCGAATCTGTGTTCACTGAGAAAGACGAACATGAGGACATAACTGCCACTTGGAAACCTGGTGAGATGACAACAGAGGCAACAGAAGTTCCTGAGTTTGATTTTGAAGACATTGGCACAGACAAAGTAGCCATTCTTGAAAACACACCTGAAGATTTTGATGGAGGAACAAGTGAAGCTACTGCTAAATTAGATGTTGGAACTAAACCTGTCATCTTGGAGGAATCACCTGAGGAAAGTCCTGAAGAAACTTCTACTAAGACCACAAGTCAGACCACATCTGTAATCACATCCAAGGACACACTTGATACTTCTTTGGACATTAGTACCCCTGAAACTGACATTGTAGAGTTTGTAACTGAAGGCATGGAAGATAAGGAAGACACATCTAAAAAGGAAGAAGGAGGTGAGGAAACACTTCTCAAAGTTTCTGAAGGCCCAATGCCAGATCCTACTGTTACTGAGTTGGAAAAAGTTATAATGACAACTACTATAAAAGAGGACATACATGAAGTTACAGAGCCATTAAAAATTCCAGAGGACACACCTAAAGTTGCAGTGGAAATCACACATGAAGTCACCAGAGGAGATCCTTTATCTGAGACACCTAAAGTTACAACAGAGACACCTAAGCTTATTACAGAATCTGATGTCATAACAGAGACAACTCACGTCATATCTCAAGCACCCGAAGTGGAGAAAAGTGGATCTATCTCGAAGACACCTGAGGTCGCATCTCAAACGCCTTTGTCAATATCTGAATTTTCAGACGTGCCCAAGACAGTACCTAAAACACCTGGCATACATGTGGTCCAACAGGAACCCGCAGAAGATGATATCCCAACTCCTATTTTGAAAGTGGAGGATATCACGGTTGTACTAAATGACTTGTCAACTACTATTCAAAAGACTTTTTCCACCACATTACAAAACTTGCCACAGGACATTTCTAATGATATTTTAGATGAAAACAACATGGTGAGCACATCAAATTTTTAATAGACAATTAAGACATTTTATTTGTTTACTTGTGTATATATTTTAACTCAGTGATTGTGAATTCCTCTTAAACATTTATTTATTTTTTTCACATATAGATTGGAAATGAAATTGATGACATTATGGTCCGACCAGTACGTCCTGTTGGCGATCATATTGTGGAGCTGAGTATTAAGATAAGAGGTGAAACCTATGATGATGCTCTGAGAGATCCATCAAGTTACTACTATCAACATCTATCCAAACTGTTCGTCGATAAGGTAAGCTAAATCTATACATTTAGATATTTATGTATTTGGTGACAACAGTGTGTGGGGAATGAAACTAATTATTAGAAACTATAATCTCATGTCCATCAGGAAATGTATATACATTATTGTACATTTATAACATTTCCTTTATTTATTTTTCGAAGATTGAAGAGGTTTTTAAAAGGCTCCCAGGTTTCAAGACCATATCCGTCCTTGAATTCAGGTATTATTTTTAATGGTAATTTATATGATTATCCAAACAGATAAAGAATATATGTTGATTTCTGAATGTCATTTTTTTTCTTAATAAAATATCCCAGGCCACAGAAGGACATTGAAGGGTAAGCATTCTAACTCTTACTTAGCTTGAGCTCTGGATCTAAACATATTGCTTTTAGAAGTCACAGCTAATCACATCTCAAAATGAACAAAACAGATATTAATGTAATTTGGGCTATCACTGCTAATATTTCTGCAATGTTTCACCCAGGCCTGATAAATCCATCTCCCCACCCTGCCATGTCACACAGCTGCGTGACCCATATCTCCTCCAAAACATCTAATGAGAAATTCATGTGCCTGAATTTTCCACCCACCATATGTAGTGTTTTATAGAGCGTTGCTCTGAAATCGCTTTCACACTGTTTTCTTGGTAAGGTCATGTGCTTGCTGCCTCATTAGCCTTGCAAAATCAACTGATAGAAAAGATGGTCATACTCATTTAGGTGTGACATGTGTGTGTGTGTGTCAGTGGGCTACTTTGTCTGGCCATTCGCCACCTTAAGTGGGATAAGTCGCTGTGGTAAATGCACGCCCCATCTGCCAAGCATGATGGGATTAAATCCTAAATGTTCTCTGCTCTCAAGTGTCATCATGGCAATGTTTCCTGTGGTTTATCAGCGAGGCCTCGGTTAAACCACACAATGGGTAACTACATATTGTGAGCTCTATGAAGCCCCATAAACCACCTGAGAACAGAGATGTTCTTACTTAGTCATTTAAGGCTAATTAGCATTTCTGGTGTGCCAAAGAAATTGAATCCTTGTGGAGGTTTTATCTGTCATAAGAGAGAAAACCAATCTGGTCGTAAACACACTAGGTTTCTAACCCTCACTGAAAAAAAAAAAAAATTGGGGCAAAAAAAATCTAGGTCAGCTCTCTTCACTCCCAGTTCTTTTTTTTTTTTATTTCCCCTAGTAACCAGCAGCTGAATTTTCTGTGGTATATTTGGTTGTTAGCTACTAAAAAATGTAAACATCTTAAACCAGTGGGTCCGTTTCAATGGTTTTAGAGAGGTTTTAGAGAATTAACCCACACTTTTCAGCTGGTTAGACTGGGAGATCAGGTGGCTGATGAGTTAAGTTAGGAGACCAACTAGACCAGCTTGGTGGTGCTAGAAGAACAACTAGACCATAATCCATCCAAAACCACCAAACCACTGTGGCTGTTTACTTGAATTTACTACTGTGCAAAGGAATTACTTTAAGTTGCGCAGCTGATGCTCAACGGGGTTAAATATGATCAAATATGACAAACTGACAAAACAGATAGCAGGCTCCACCATGACAAACTCCATTCCTGCTGTACTCTAGATGAAGCTGCTCATTTATTAATAAATGTTAGTCATTTAATACACAACATCTTCAGTCTTGGCCAGTTTACAGCCAGCGAGCCTTTGATGTAGCAAATTATGTTTTTTGACCGCGAAGAGTCAATGTTTTCTTTGCATTCCTCAGAGGCCTGGCAGTGGTGGTGCACTACGCTGTGGTTCTTGAGGGCGACGGGACAGGAATAAGTAATGAGACCATAGATTACATAAACCTACATTCAAACATGGTTGAGAACTCCTTCACCGATCCTGATGAGCTACCTACCGTGGTCTACACCATCACTGACTTCCGAAACTACATCACCGAAGCCCTCCACAAGGAGAATTTCATCAAAAACACCACTCTGGAAGTAGACCCTGAATCTTTGCAACTGGAAAATGGTAAGATGTTCTCTAAGAGGTGGAAAGACACATTGTGGGTCAATTATAGCGAACCCAAGCTGAGTTGAGTGCTTCTTGCTGATGTTTCTTATAAACATTCAGGTTTAAGTTTTTGTTCTGTCACAGTGGTTAATTGCAAAATGTAGCTGAATAAACCCAAAATGAATTATGCTGACACTGGTGGTATATCCTCTTACACTGTTTGGCTGTACGCGGTTTTAACAGAAGGAAGAGCCTTCATGGTTCTTATCTCTGGTTTTGGCAGACTAATATTGCAGCCTTCAGAGCCAAACTCTCTTGAAGAGACGGTAGTATGGGTAGGAACTGTGCTTAAGCAATTTTAAGTATAATTTGATATGATTTGTCTCTGTTTTGGCTTCACAGTGGAGACATTGCTGCCTTCCAAACCAACCAGCAGACCGCTTGACTCCAGTGACATGATGGTGAGTCAATGGTCATTGGCAGGACCACCCAGTAAATGGGTAACCATGACTGTCCAGTCCAGAATCCGTACCCAGAACTACAGTTTAGGACTCAAGGATTTTTTTTCACCTCATTGCAGTGCAATTACTTTCAAGTGTGAATGTGAATCCTTCCAAAGCTGTTAAATGAAAAATGAGTCACACTAATAGCAATCACATGTAGGTTTTTGTTGTTACATGATAAGAAAGATTACCTTGCACATAAAATGGGTTTTCATAGCACGTCATTAAAACAGATTATAGCACAGCTATGGGATAATATGGCAGGTCTGTAAAACTATTCAAGTCAATTTTCCAGCTCAAGTATTCTCTAGGCACAAGTAAGCATGCTATTTTATGAAAATTGTTTAGCTCAGGCACTATGAAATATTGAAAAGAATCTGTTTTTAATCTCAGTGTGACATATATTTATTGCAGAGACCGAGCAGCTTTCTTCACAGTCTGTAGTTTAATTAGAAAGACACATTGGATACCAAACATGGCAATAATCTTAAAATTTACTCTTGGGTTTTTCCTCTAACATTTGACAAAACTGGCACTTTTTTCAATACCCATATTAAGTAGATTTACCGTCTTGTTTTGGCTGATGCACTACGTCCATGTCTGCATCTACGAACATGTGTTCTCTCTCAGGTAATAGTATGCTTGCCTCAATAGACTCCTTAAAGTTAGTTCCTTTAAAATTGATGCGAGAAATTGATCTGTCCTGTTTAGGATGGATATTTGTTTGCAAATTAGAAACCTAAATAGTAAGACGCATAAAACTAGTTCTATAAAAAAAATCGATCTAGCCACTTGTCCTCTATTAAACGGTCAATGGGCCTATTTCAAGAAATACGAGCATAACTCATTTCTGTGTAAGTTGTTCGTGAAACCATTCTTATGTAAATTGTCGCACTGAATTAAAAGTGACAGTTTACGTAAGAATGGTTTTACGAATGATTTACACAGAAATTCGTGCTGCTCGTGTTTCATGAATGAGGCCAGTGTGTGCAACTGACGATGATCTAGTTCCAGTAGCACCTCACTCATTACGTGCATGAAAATAAAATAGTGTGAATAACTCATGAATGTATATACAATCAGTCGTTATATATACAACATGACATATTGCAAATCTGCATGAAGGTTAAATGTTCATTTCTGGTCAAAAAACTGTCTTCTGGTCAAATATGCATTAGTCAATATCCCATCAAGGACTGGGATCCTCAGGATGGTGTGAAGATCATGTGCACTTTTTTAGTATGTTTATGCAATTTTTTCCACTGCCATTTCTCTGGAAAAAGAAGATGTATTTCCAGTGTAATTCACTAAGAAGTTTGAGGAAAAATTCTTCCACTTACACCATAAGTGCACTTTTTTCACTCTACACTTTTTGATGGTCAAATGGTGAGGCTTAATTTCAACCGCTGAAACATTAGGACATTCAGTGAACACAGGCCTCAGTATGGAAAGTTACAATGTCTTTTGGCTCATCTTTTTGTCAGCAACCTTAATGTAGACCTATCTTAAATATATTTGCTTAATAACTAATTAACTAATAACTAACTAACCATAACTCTTCAATCATTAAATCCTAGGACAATGTTCTTGCCTCTGAGAAACCACCAGATGTACCCAGGCAGGAATTATCCAACAATGACATCTTCTTTGATGACTTCCATGACCAAGTTCACACGACAGATCCCTGGAAGGACGTATGGAGTGAGGACATAAATGCAAATGATGTAATCATCTTTGAGGAAAGTCCCACTCTGTCTCCTGCAGATGTGTCTTTGAAGAACTTTGACTTTGAGCTTACCTCTAAATTTGAGACTTCAAGCAGTGCACCTGCTCCTGGTACAGAGAGTGAGTCTTATATCTCATGAATGATTTTCCACCTAAAGCCAGTAATGTGGTTCTAAAATGTTGCGTTCTTGTTTCAGACGATGGTATTCTTGAAGAGGAGGGCTTCTTACAGACTGCAACTACAGTCAGTCCTATCACAGGTGCAATAACAGAAGTTGCCTTACATGCGGAATCACCTCACAAGTTGGAAGAAACCCCAGTTTCTCCCATGGATCCTCCTGATGTTGAGTTGACTACTCAGAGTGACTTGATAGACTTGGGTTCAGGCTCAGGTTTCTCTGGGGATCATCTAGGTCCTGACATTTGGCCTTGGGAGTCAGAGGAAGTCTTGAGGGAAGATGCTAAGGATGAGGTACACCAACGGCATGAAGATCAGGAATCTATAGTGGAACAGTTCGAGCCTCCCCAACAAGATGTGACACCCAAGGAGCCATTCTTGGACAGGGTTCTTGTGACACAAGATATTCGTACTAATCCTCACTACACAACAACTGACCAAGCTCCAGTTTTCTGGACTATGGAGACTTTGACTGTCGAGCTTTCTATGCAGACCCAAGTAGCCCCTGAACAATATGATGACTATTTTCCAGATGAATCTACCACTGTGGCTACACACGTGACCAGTCGACCCTTGCTACATGTCTACACTTCAGCAGAAACTCAAAATGTGGATGCATCACAAAGTCCTGATACAATCAGTTCACCTGCTGATAAGGACTATGCAGAAAGTTTTGTTACACCCACTGTGATCCCACCAAGCACAGCAGTAGCCATGAATGTGCATACTCCTTCAACAGAAAACAAGCAGAGTCAGGAAACACTGGCCTACACAGCAAAGTCAAATGAAATGCCTTCAACTACGCAATCACCTGCAATCCTAGAAACTGATATGGTTTCAGTGGAAGGTCCTACTGCTTATTCAGAAGCTGTTGAGCATCCTATAACCGAAGGTATCACAGAGTTACCTGCACTCTTATGGCCAGAGGTAAAAGATTCAGATGAAGAAGTCAAGATTCTAGATGAGAATATGGAAGGCAGCAAGCTTATGCCTACGGAAAGCCCACTGACTGAACTCTCAGAAGAGGATTTAGCTGGGGATGAGATCTTGGTCGCAACAACAGCTCCAACAACAGTAGCTACTGAGGAACCAAAAGTAGAAGATCATTCAGCTTCCTTGTCTCCTGAGAAGGACTCTCCGTTCACACGGATATCACATTTGTCAATAGATGAGGAGGAGCATTTACCAGAATCAACCACAGAATCTCTAACTACCCATTCATCTACTCATTCGGTTCTTCAAGAGACGACTCCAGAGACTTCAACTGATGTGATACACACTTACATTGCAACTGTAGCAGAGGACCCTATTTTATCAGAGAATGCTGAAGATAAAGACCCAACCATAATAGTTCAGTCCACCACAATCAGTCATCCAGATGTTTCAGAACATTTGGAGACCCTTAGTTCCACCACTGTACCATTATTGTATCAGCCAACGTTGAAAACTACCAACCAGATAACTTCCAATGACATAGACGTGCAAGAGAACACAGTAGAGTCAAGCCCTGACATCACAGGGCTCACCCTACCTACCAAACCAGTGAACTCTGACAGTACTACTATGAAAGTTCCTGTTCCAGTAAACCCCAACATAACAGAGTTTGATGTTTCATTTGACATATTCCCATTTGATGGGCCAAGCCATGATGGAGACGACGGTAGTGGATTTGCTCATGGGACTGACTTGGCAAGTATTGCCTTGCCAGCAAGCCCTGGAAGGGCTTTAATAGTGTTTTTCAGCCTCAGGGTCACCAACATGATGTTTTCCGAAGATCTGTTCAACAAGAGCTCTACTGAATACAAGGCCCTTGAGCAGCAATTTATGGAGCTGGTAAGATATATTTGTCACATTCAGTCTTGGGTACTTTGGTCTATTTTAAGGAAAGAAAAACATCAGTAAGAAGGCCATGAGTTATTAATCACAACTGTTTTTGAACATGTTCTTTGACAGTAATGAGTTTAAGGAACCCAAGACAGAATGTTTGGGACTGATCACTCTAATTGCACATTTTCATACAATGGTAGTGAGTGATGACTGGTGATGACAAAATTTTTGGGTAAACGATTCCATAAAGCACATTCTGAAGTTCACACAAGACAACGTCAGTTTAGATTTGTTGATGTTTGTTGTTGTAAAACATTAGGAGAGTTTGTTAGGGGCTTTGCATACTATCCGTTAACTCCATTAGCATGGTTGTCTTTATGAACACTAACTAATGAGTTAATTGATGGAATTAGAATCTTCAGTCACCTTCTAAGTATGTGTGGCTCTGTATTACTGCTCACTGGAATATGATTTAATTCTTTTTTTCTAGCTCGTACCATATCTACAATCCAACCTCAGCAATTTCCAGAATTTAGAGATTTTGAACTTCAGGAATGGCAGCATTGTGGTAAACAGCAGGATGAAGTTTGGCAAGCCAGTTCCCAATGGTGTGACAACAGCAGTGTACCTCATCCTAGAAGACTTCTGCAATACTGCCTACCAAACTATGAATCTTGCAATAGACAAGTATTCATTGGATGTAGAATCAGGTAACTCGAAAGGGCTTACATATACACACAAAATAACAAATTGCGGTTAGCCGCTATGAAGACATGAGCAAATTTCTGGCTCTGTTTGTGCCCAACAATATTCACTAAACATTATTTGATTCTTTAAAGGGCAAAATGCCTGCCACATATGCATTTTCTGCCAATTCGAAGTCATTTTAAAATCCTAAAATTACTAGCACCAACCACGACTGAGATTTAGTACTATTTGTTATAGATTTTCACAGTTTGTGCTCCATTTATGTTTCATTTGTCATAGTTTGAGACAAAATCGACGAATAACAATTGTTTTGTTTTGCTGTTTGCTGTGCACTTTTTAGTGTGCTACACAGGGAGGCTTTGCGACTCATATATGTTAAAGCAGCCAGACTTTGATTGGCAAAAGGAACATTTCTTCAATTGATGCCAGTACTGAAAGGCTACTAAACAGTTGTAATTGAACAGGCATTGAAATGGGTGAAAAATATCCTAGATTTCCTAAGAAAAAGAATATCGGAATTGTTTAGGGGGTAGTTATTTTGCCAATACCCGCATTTGCTGTGTTTTTTGCTGGCACATCTCCAAAATGGTAGGTCGCTGACATTTTGAGCAATAATGAGCTAGATCTATGCTAGAGGACAGAAGGTTAGGGTTATTCCAGTCTGGCTTTGGAAAACATTAGGCCTTGTTAGGATGAGTGATAAGAGATTGATTCTGTACCGCAGACAGATTAGAGGTGATTTATTCTAGTGAGACGTGCAGAGCTCAATGCGTCAGGCAAATGAGTCATATTTGTTTGTGTCCCTGTGTAAATTCTCTCTGAGCTCCTTTATCAACACACATCTCTAATGAGCAAATGCTGATGCTTGAAATCAGAAAATTATCTTGGTTTTGTTGCCACATTTGTAATGAATTGTAATAATGCTTGTATAGCAACTGCAGCAAAGGCAAAAATAGTCACATTTATCAACCAACATCTAAACTTCTAACGTCATTCAATTCCATCTTGATTTTAGACTAGAAAAATCATTGTTTGGATATTTGTTTGGATTATTTCAAAAGTATTCAATTCAAGTTTGCGTGTGTTTCAAACTAAATTTGAAAAGGTTCATTTTTTCCCTATTTTCTTTGTTTAACACACTTATTTATGGTGACGCATTGCTGCAACACACAATTTTTTCAACTCAGTTATGTTGTGATAACGAGATATGTCATTTAAACGCCATAATTATCTCGTTAAAACAACATCTTTTCTTGTAATAACGAGATGTTTTCTCGTTAAAATGGCATCTTTTCTCATAAAAATGAAAAAATCAAAACAGTTATTTTTGAATAATTGACTTTGGGCTTGAAATATTTCTCTATTTGAATGACTTTAGTTTGATTTAACAAATCAAAATACGAACAAAACAAAATAAAGCGAAATTTTTATTATTATTATTATTATTATTATTACTGTTATTATTATTAAATCGGTTCTGTTTTAAAAATGGACAAACGAAAATTAAGCTAGATGTTTTCGTATTTTTTGTTCGCTCACGTAATGTAACGACATAACATAACAAGAGAAAACAATGTGTACAGCAGCCCTATTCGCTGTGCACCATACACACCCATTAAAACTACATCTTTTCTCGTAAAAACGAGATGTTATGTCGCTAAAAGGACATAATTATTTCATTAAAATGAAATTTTTCTCGTAATAATGAGGTGCTTTCTCTTTAAAATGGCATCTTATAAAAAAAAAAGGTGTTATGTATTAAAACAACATAATTATATTGTTAAAACATTTTTTTTCTCAAGAAAACGAGACATTTTCTTGTTAAAAGAACATTTTATGGAAGAAATGATAAAATTTAAATTTGATTATTATTGTTGTTGTTATTTCGTTCTGTTTAAAAATGGACACATGGAAATTAAGCTAGATTTTTCATATTTTTTTGTTCTCTCACATAATGTAACTGTATATTGTTTATAATGGGGAAAACATAGTTTTTATGACATAATGTATCATTATTACGTCATTATGGTCATTAAGAGAAAATATGTCATTTTAACAAGATAATTATGTTTTTATGACATAACGTCATTTTTACGAGAAAAGGTGCAATTTTAACAAGAAAACATCTCGTCATTATGAGAAAAATGTCGTTTTAATGAGATGATTATGTCTTTTTAGCAACATAACATCTATTATTGTTATTATTATTATTTTGCTCTGTTTGAAAACGGACGAATGAAAGTTAAGCTAGATTTTTTTATTTTTTGTTTTCTCACATAAAGTATCTCTCACCATATATCGTCTATTACATTATTACGAGAAAAACATGTTGTTTTAATGAGAAAAGATGTAGTTTTAACAAGAAAACAATGTAGTTTTAACAAGAAAACATCATTATTACGAAAAAATATGTAGTTTTAATGACATGACATCTCGTTATTACGAGAAAAGATGTTGTTAAAATGACATATCTCAATATTGCAACATAACTAAGTAAAAACAATGCGTATGGCAGCCATATTCGCTGTGCACCACACACTGTACTTATTAGTACTTATTATTGGCTTTTATTTTGATTTTTTTGGTTTTCTGTTAGTATTAATAATTTGTCTTTTTCTGTCTGGCAGGTGACAAGGCTGATCCATGTAAGTTCCAAGCATGTAATGAGTTCTCTAAGTGTTTAGTCAACCGCTGGTCAGGCGAGGCAGAGTGCGTTTGTAACGCTGGCTATTTTAGTGTGGACGGGCTGCCATGTCAGAGTATCTGTGACATACAGGAAGACTTCTGCCAGAATGATGGGAAATGCGACATCATACCTGGCAAAGGTGCCATTTGCAGGTGGGTACTGCAAATAATCTTCTACAGAAAGAACATGGCCAAAAATGAAACTCACTCACCTTTGTTTTTAGGTGTCGAGTTGGTGAAAACTGGTGGTATCGAGGCGAGCACTGTGAGGAGTATGTGTCAGAACCACTGGTGGTTGGCATCGCCATCGCCTCAGTCGCGGGGTTCCTCCTTGTGGCGTCGGGCGTGATCTTTTTCCTTGCCAGAACTTTGCGAGACCAGTATGACACTGATGATTCAGAAGACCCTTTACGGTACAAACTGTGCATAACAAACACTCTCAATGTGCCAAATAAATCATAAGATCATATTTTTTGGAAGAAACTAATAAGTTTGTGTCTTCCTTTAGACTTTAGAACAAGCAGAACTCCTTAGTGTACTACAAATCTGCTAAGTTGATTATTAATAACAGTTCAGTTTATTTGAATGACTTGTATGATGCACATGTGAAGCCTAAATGGCCTTTTTTTAAAGCATTCTGTCAATGTTTTGAATGAATGCTGTAAATACAAGCACTCTGAAATGTGATTTGAGTTTCCTCTGAGGCCCCAAAAGACTTGTTAAATGACATTTGGTTTCTTCACCTGGTTGGAAAGGAAGCAAAGAATCTCAGTTGTGATTGTGTTTGAAAGCACTGTGTTCTGGAACATACATATGGAGCACACTGCAGTATTTTATGGCCCAAACGTGCGTATTTTGATTTTATGACCTTGTTGTACGAATAAGCCGGAACACACTGGTCATTATGAAACAAATGCTTTTAGGCAAGTGCAGGTTGAATCGATTATCATTTTTGAACAAGTTGTTCCTGTCTTGAGTTTCATTTGAACACATATTTTATATCCTATACAACATGATGATATTGTGATAGCGCAGATGCCAATTTTTTATATCCGTCGGCTCTAGATAACATACAGTGTCCCCAAGAAGTACTTGGAAACTTAGTCCACACTGTATTAGACAACCATGACTGAATTTGACACAGTATCCAAACAAATATCAGGGGCTACTCTGTACTGGCTAGTAACAACTTAAAATGAATGCTGAAATTTATTATTTATTGTTTGTTTGTTCATAAACACTCAAAATTGCGCCAAAATAAATATCACAACTACTACTAATGATAATAATAATAGTTTTACTTTAAAATACATGTAAATTAAAAATAATAAATATAAATGTATTATAAAATATGGATATATGCTTTGTCTGTAAACATAAACACAGCAGACTTAAACCTGTTTCAACACCAGGGCAAACAGGGAAATCCTGGCAGACGTAAGATGACGTAACATCTCTGCAGGGGATATATCAGTGATCCTGATCAACAGGTTATAGAAGAATGAATGCAGGGACAGTAGAAGATTGAGCTGCTCTCACTTGGCCTGAGATAATCCACTCACTTTTTCCATGGCTCTACTATCTGACCCTTGGGCAGATATAAATAGGTTGGACGATCCGCTGCTTTTACGAGCCCATGGCAAGGGCATGTTTGATTCCAGATACTCATTTTTTAGGTTTCAAAAAGTTTATTATTAGTTTATTTAATTAAAAATATGATTTATTGTACAGGAAGATAAACATGTTTTGGATGAGATTCGAACCTATTTTTCCCAACTAAGCACCAAGGCTCATTTTTATCTGATGTGTTCATGTTGCTGTCCATAATCTGACTTTTATTCCCGAACATTTTTCCACAGATATTCAGAGAACGTACCATCTCTAGAAAGAGCCACTAAGTACAATCCCATGTTTGAAAGTTTATTATTAGTTTAATTCAAAATATAATTTATTATACAGGAAGATAAACATATTTTGGATGAGATTCAAACCTGTTTTTCCCAACTAAGCACCAAAGCTATTTTTTTCTGATGTGTTCATGTTGCTGTCCATGATCTGACTTTTATTCCATAACATTTTTCCACAGATATTCAGAGAATGTGCCATCACTAGAAAAAGCCACTAAGTACAATCCTATGTTTGAAAGTTTATTATTAGTTCATTTAATTCAAAATATAATTTATTATACAGGAAGATAAACACATTTTGGTTGAGATTCGAACCTGTTTTTCCCAACTAACCACCAAGGCTAATTTTTTTTTCTGATGTGTTCATGTTGCTGTCCATGATCTGACTTTCATTCCATAACATTTTTCCACAGATATTCAGAGAATGTGCCATCTCTAGAAAGAGCCACTAAGTACAATCCCACGTTTGAAAGTTTATTATTAGTTCATTTAATTGAAAATATAATTTATTATACAGGAAGATAAACATATTTTGGATGAGATTCAAACCTGTTTTTCCCAACTAAGCACCAAGGCTATTTTTTTTCTGATGTGTTCATGTTGCTGTCTATGATCTGACTCTTATTCCCTAACATTTTCCACAGATATTCAGAGAACATGCCATCTCTAGAAAGAGACACTAAGTACAATCCCATGTTTGAAAGTTTATTATTAGTTCATTTAATTCTAAATATAATTTATTATACAGGAAGATAAACATGTTTTGGATGACATTCGAACCTGTTTTTCCCAACTAAGCACCAAGGCTAATTTTTTTCCTGATGTGTTCATGTTGCTGTCCATGATCTGACTTTTATTCCCTAATATTTTCCACAGATATTCAGAGAACATGCCATCTCTAGAAAGAGCCATTAATTACAATCCCATGTTTGAAAGTTTATTATTAGTTTATTTAATTCAAAATATAATTTATTATGCAGGAAGATAAACATATTTTGGATGAGATTCGAACCTGTTTTTCCCAACTAAGCACCAAGGATAATTTTTTTTCTGATGTGTTCATGTTGCTGTCCATGATCTGACTTTTATTCCCTAACATGTTTCCACAGATATTTAGAGAACGTGCCATCTCTAGAAAGAGCCACTAATTACAATCCCATGTTTGAAAGTTTATTATTAGTTTATTTAATTCAAAATATAATTTATTATACAGGAAGATAAACATATTTGAGATTCAAACCTGTTTTCCCAACTAAGCACCAAGGCTCTTTTTTTTCTGATGTGTTCATGTTGCTGTCCATAATCTAACTTTTATTCCCTAACATTTTTCCACAGATATTCAGAGAATGTGCCATCTCTAGAAAGAGCCACTAAGTACAATCCCATGTTTGAAAGTTTATTATTAGTTTATTTAATTCAAAATATAATTTATTATACAGGAAGATAAACATATTTGAGATTCAAACCTGTTTTTCCCAAATAAGCACCAAGGCTCATTTTTCTGATGTGTTCATATTGCTGTCCATAATCTGACTTTTATTCTTTAACATTTTTCCACAGATATTCAGAGAATGTGCCATCTCTAGAAAGAGCCACTAAGTACAATCCCATGTTTGAAAGTGAAGCAACTACAGGCTATAACCAGTACTACCGCCGTTACCCAGATGCCCCTGCGTACAGCACCGGCAGCGCTGAGGCCTCCACGGACTTCAGCAGCGAGGAAATACGACACATTTATGAGAACAGTGAACTTACAAAAGAGGTAAGATCAGTTTCTGTGCATGTTAATAGAACTTAGAAGACACAAAATTTATTTTGACAATTTTTGTGGGACAGAAGTAAGCTCATTTGATATGGTATATTGTACCTGGTTCAGTTGACAAATTATTAAAATACATCTTTCTGACATAAAAAGACAACTTTCGAATGTCATGCATGCCTCGGCGATGCGGCAAATGTCAAAAAGAAAGCTAATAAAAGTGCAATCAATTTAATTTGTTAGAAATTGAATTATAAGCGTTACATAACTATAAGAAAAGAGGTTGTACAAATTAACGTAATAAAAAACTAAGCTAATGAATGTGCAATAAACTGAACTGATTGTGAATTGAATCGAGTAAAACTGTAAACGTAACTAACGTAAGAAAATAATTATTTTTATGAGGTAACGATTTCGTATGAATTTGTGCCATGTTATTTCTATAAAAACGATATTTGTATGAATTTTTAAGTAAGCACTACCCCAAACCTAACCGTTAAACAGGGCATAAGTAGATTGTATGAAGACATATGAATAAGATCATACAAATTAACGTAATATATATTTTTTTCAAAACTAAGCCAATGAAAGTGCAATAAACTGAGCTGATTCTAAACTAAATCAAGTAAAACTGTAAACATAACTAACGCAAGAAAGCAACTGTTACTTCTATGAAAATATATACATTTTTTTATTGTTTGATGTTATTTCTAAGAAAACATATGATTTTATAAAAGGAAGGTGTTTTATAAAAATGTATGATATTTAGAAAAAAGTAAGCACTACCCCAAACCTAACCGTCAAATGGGCCGCAAGTAGATCATACTAAGACTTATGAATGAGTTCGTACAAATTAACATAATTCAAAACTAAGCCAATGAAAGTGAATTAAACTGATCTGATTATAAACTGAATTGACTAAAACCTTAAATGTAACTAACATAAGAAAGGTAATTATTTTTAAGAGGTGACGATTTCGTATGAATTTGCACTATGTTATTACTATGAAAACGTATGGGTTTTATTTAAAAAAATCATGCAATGTTATTTCTATGAAAATGTATGATTTCTATGAAAGGTATTTCTATAAAAATGTATGATAGGGGAGCAAATGGGGCGCAAGTATATTGTACGAAGATGTATGAATGAGGTCATACAAATTAACTTTTTTTTTTTTTTTTTTTTCCCCCAAAACTAAGACAATGAAAGTGCAGTAAATTAAACCGATTATAAACTGGATTGAGTAAAACTGTAAACATAACTATAGTAAAAAAAAAAAAATATTATTTTTACAAGGTGACAATTTCATATGAATTCCTACAATGTTATTTCAGTTAAATCAGATGGAACAGATAAATGTACATATGGTACGTTTATTTGACGCTGGTTTTGTATGTCACCGCAGTTCTGACTTGAAATGTCTGTTGAGTGGCGCTATAACTCCAGTGCTCTGTGACGTTAAAATAACGTACCATCTACACTACACCTAAACCTACCCAGTATATGAACAAAAACACATGTGACGTAAAAACACAATAACAATGTTTTTCGATCTCTCATCTTTCAGCTCTTTCATTGTGAGTGATGTTTTTCACGTCATTCGTACAAGGATACCGCATCCTAAATCCAATTCCGTGCCGGCTGAGCTACTGGGCAAACTTGCTACACGCGGAAAGCGAAACATATGGAGCTGTAATCATAACTTTGCATGAAAACAATTACAAGTTCTGTTTTACTGCCGCTAGTGTTCATTTCTGGAAACTGCAGTAATATGTACTTATTGGCACGTATTTCGCATCTTGCGAAAAAGTTCCCACAGATATGTTTTCGTCATGAGATCAGGTAGTTAGAAAACATAACTCATGAGGTGGTGATTTCATATAAATTTGTACTGTTATGTTTATAAAAACATGTTATTTTTAGAAAAATGTAACCTTAACCATTAAATGGGGCATAAGTCGATTGTAGGAAAAAGTATAAAAAAAACTGTACATAAAAAAAACTGTACAAAAAAAAAAAATAGTTACAAATTACTGTGAGAGAGTGTTGATAATTACATAAATAACCAGGTGCTCATGGTACACACTGTGCGTACAGCTGTACAGCTGTGTGTCTTTATGCAAGTGGTCTGCAACACTACTTAGTGTTTTAGTAGCATTCTCTGTGCCACATGTTTGCATAGAATATTCCTCAAAAACGTTCCTAAAAACACTCCATGTCCTTCAACTAAAGCTCTGTTCCCTGCAGCAATGAAACTGTTATAGTTTACTTGACTGATATATGCTCACAATTGAGAATTTTCTGGCAACTCTGAACAATAGAGAATTGTCAAGCATGTCCTCTTTTGGAAAACAATACTTGATGGGTAGATAAATCATATTTCCTAACTGAATGCACTAAACAGTTTTAGAGGCAAAATGTCTTTTATACACTTATTCCAATCCATGAAACATGTAGTGGAGTGTAATCATAGTAGGTGTCTATCTTATCTTACACTTCCATCTGTCTGTTTTTATATGGAAGGAATATGAAAAGTTTTAATGTGATGTAAGTGAAAGAAAAAGAAAAAAATCAACTCCTGTGGCATGAAAGTAAAGAAATCCTTTGAGATTCCGATGAGATTCTGTCTCACCTTTGCTCTTGGTTTAAAGTGCCAGAGTTGGTCTAGACGTCTAGAAGTAAAATGAGGGCTAGGGCAAAGAGGTCAGTTTTGTTATATAACTGTCTTCTTCTCCCTCTTTCACCTTCCCGCTCTCACGACAGGAAATCCAGGACCGTATTCGAATTATCGAACTGTATGCCAAGGACCGCCAGTTTGCAGATTTTGTCCGACAACACCAAGTGTAAGTGTTTGTACCAACACAAACCAATGATAATAGAATGCTAAACTCAATGGACAGCATTTGTGAAAACTGTCAATGACCACGGAAAATAATTTTTGCAAATTCTCCATCTGTAAAAATAAGCAAACCGTGCATTTACAGTTGTGCACGTAGTGAAAGTCTATAGGGCCAGATATTTGCGCAGGATAAACAATTTACATTTTCAATAACACATTTCTGTGTGGAACAACAATATGAGCTGCACGTCCCTTTGGAATGTTTGGCCTCATGAACTCATTGTAAGTGTGGTGCTATAAACACCATTTGTGTTTGTTTTAAAAACTGACGGACGAGTCAGAATTGCTTTACGTGGTGATCGACTGCATATCGCAGATGTTGTGGATAGAGCTTAACTTGTCTTGAACCCAGCACTTTTCTTTAACATGCTCTGTGGCAGCCAGTAAGAGGCCCGAGCCAAATAACAGACTGCAAAACCACTAAATGCATCACTTACTGGAAAGCCAACTTCCCTTGTCCTGCTGTAAAGCATGACCTCAGCTGCACATAAACGTAAATCAATAAATTCTATAGAACAGAGGTCGGCAACCTTAGGCACACATGCCAGCGCTGGAGGAGAAACCCACTGGCAGGTGAGCAAAAATAGCAAGGGAAATTAATATTATATGCATTTATTTTATGTCATTGTTTGTTTTAGAAATAGGTCATTTGCTTCTGGATGCCAAACAACCTTTTGCAGTAATACTTCAGCCTGATGTATTCACTTATGCGCTCTATAAAGAAGCCAAACAAAAGTGTGATTAAATCAAAGCAGTTCACAGTTTAGCTGGAAGGTGCAGTCTGAATCTACCTCCATTTGTCCATCCATCATCTTCATCTGTTTGTCCATCTATCTATCTCTGTCTGTCTGGCCATCCATCTATAATCTCCATTTGTTTTTCTATCCATCCATTGTGCTATCCAACCATCTATCTGACCATCAATCTATCCATGCATCTATCCACCTATCATTCATCCATCCATCCATCTATCAAGTCCGACTGTCTATCGTCTCCATCTGTTTGTCTATCCATTCATTGTCCTATCTAACTATCTCTCTGTCCATCTATAATCTATCTATCAATCTATCTATCTATCTATCTTTCTCTCTCTCTGTCTGTCTGTCTGTCTGTCTCTGTCTGTCCGTCCGCCTGTCCATAATCATCCACATCTGTTCAGCTATCCATCCATTGTTCTATCCATCTATCTATCTATCTATCTGTCTGTCTGTCCATCTATCCATCCATTGTCCTATCTGTACATCAAACAATCTACATCCATCTATCCTTCCATCTCAACCTGTCCATCTATCTCTGTCTATCCATCTGTCCATCCATTATCCTATCTATCTATCTATCTATCTATCTGTCTGACTGTCCATGCGTCCCTCCATCCAGCTATCATCTCCATCTGTTCAGCTATCCATTCATTGTTCTGTCCACTTTCTATCTGTCCATCTATCTGTCTGTCTGTCCGTCTATCCATCCATTGCCCTATCCAACTATCTGTCTGTCTGTCTGTCTGTCTGTCTATCCATCTATCTATCTATCTATCTATCTACCTATCTATCTATCCATTGTCCATCAGTCCATCAATCTATCCATCTATCTATCTGTCCATCCATCCAACTCTGATCAAACTCACCTATAGGATTGCTTGAAAATTATAGGCATTTGTTCTGTAGCCATTTTGAACCTAAACTCTAAAACTGTAATTAAAGAAACATTTCAAAGTGCCACATCACGTCAAAAAGACTGCCAAAATATCATATTGCTACACTGGCAAAATATATGACACAAAGCTCTGTAAAATGACAAAAATGATCACTGACAGGATCATGTGATGCTAAAATGTATTAAGGCAGTTTTAAAAACTCAAAACGGGTGCCAGCATTCACATCCAAAAGCAATATTTAAGACTAAACTGAAAAATTATTTTCAGAACAGAGCAGAGATTTGTTTCTTTTGTATCATGAAGAATTTCTTTCCGAGACAGTCCATTTCTGGACATGAATTGAACTCTTTGTGCAATGTTAGTTAATACGTCTTCAAAAGAGCTCAATGTTCTGAGCTACAATAGCATGGCAAGACAAATCCAGACAGCAGGCCCCATTCGTGGGTGTTCTACCTGTGCCAGGTGCCGTATAGAGTTCCAGACAGGTGGAGAGTACCAGACTGAAAAATGAACGCCGGGGCTGAGTAATGGTTAACTGTCATACCAGCTGCAAGCACAGGGCAGATCGCTCACTTGAGTTTGGAGACAGTCCACACACACTTGTGTTCCAAAACCTAGTGAGCTGCCTTCATAGGAGGCATTTTAATTTTTGAAATGCAAAGGCTATTCCAATTGGTAAGCAATCTAAATTTGCTGGCTTACTATCGTCAAATTCAATGGCAAACTCAATGAAAAAAAAATCCATCCAAGATGGCAGATGAAACAAGAGAAATGGTGATTACACCATGAAACAAGTTTCTTTTATTTTTAATGTTTCTCAATGAAGTTTGACATGCTTAATACGAAAATTACATTACTTTTGTTGTATCATTAACACTGCTCATGAAAACCAAAAAAAAAAAAAAATGTTCACAGTTTATACAAGCTAATCTGTTATTACTCATGCATAAAAATTGCACGCATAACAAAAGTTTAAAGTGAACAGTTACCAAAAGTGAGTCGCCCAAAACTTCAGAAGTGTACGTTGGATGATTTTTGTCTTTTATGTCGTTATTTTTGTTTTCTTTGCACACAAAAAGTATTCTCGAAGCTTCAAAAAATATGGTTGAACCACTGATGTCACATGGACTATTTTTTTGCCTTTATTATGACAGGAAAGTGTAGAGCAGACAGGAAGCGAAGTTGGAGAAAAAGTGGGGGGAGGGATCGGGAAGTGCCCTCGGGGTGGGATTCGAACTTGGGACATCTGTAGCACAATGGCACTACATGACGGCACACACAGACAAGGCTATCGGTGCCCACATGGACTATTTTAACAATGTCCTTAATACCTTTTTGGGCCTTGAATGTGGCAGTTGCGTTGCTGTCTATGCAGGGTCAGAAAGCTCTCGTATTTCATCAAAAATATTAGAGGTTGACCGATATTGGATTTTCCAGATACCGATAACTAGGTTGGACCACACTGGCCGATACCGATTAATTGACCGATAGTTTTTAAATGGATACTAAACAGAAAATAAATACTGCTCTACTACTTAAAAAAAAAAAAAATAGCCTACTGAACCATACTTTGTAAATTAATAATTCATATTAATATTAATTATATATTGATCATTACATTTAGTCCATTGTTCATTAATGTTAACAAAAGCAACTAAAAATGTTAAAATATATCAGCAAGTGCTGAAAATAACACACTTTAACAAGGAACAATACTTCTATTCTACAGCTTTTATCAATCTTAATGTTACAAATGGAGTCATATTGTAAAGTGTTACCATTACATCAACAATCAAGCTAAAGATAGCCATCTTTAAATATCTACACAAAGGCCACAGTATTGAAATTGCATACATATGGATATTGTGTACTTTCACAATTTAACTGCTTCTATTCCAGAACATTTGTGGTTATCTAATCAAAGTATAAAAATATGTTAGTCACACAATGGGAAAAAGTGCAGTGCCGCATCTAGAAAAACTTGCAGCTATCCGGTATCACACACACTGGACGCACCGCGTTCAATTTGCGGGTCTTTTTTTGATCACCAAATGGCCAAAAGTATACTGCCGTCCTTTCTCCACTAATGCAGCATCTAGTCAACAAATTTATCACTTAGTAATGACATGAAAACATGCACTACAGAATATCTTAATCTTAATTTGTTTCTGAAGATGAATGAATGTCTTACATGTTTGGAACGACATGAGAGTGAGCAATTAATAACAAAATTTTCTTTTTTGGGTGAACTATCCCTTTAAGGCAGTAGACAGCAAGACAGCTTGCTAGGTTTTGGAACAGCACTTGATCAAGACTAACACATGGAAACACAAGCATACGCATATATAAATGTAAAATAGATCACATAATACGTGTCTGAAAGCAAACCAAGGACATTCTTTGGTTCTTAGACTCAAGCCTGGCAGAAAACATTCAGTTCAGAGTTCAGTTCAAGTCGTCAGTCAAGACCGTAATAGCTGACGTCCTTATTTGAGTCAGTGTCACGTTAAAATAGACTGCTTTCCTCGAGCAGGAAGTGCTGTCATTGTAATGAACGAGCTTTTATTCATTTGTGTACTTTATATGTTTTCATTATAGGGTGCTTGATGCCAGACGAGAGAGCTCTTCCAATTAGAGTTGCAAACTGCTAAACCCAAGGTACTTCTCTTACATATTATAAAACATTTGTGATATGATACATGTAATCTGTACCAACAGATTACCTGCACTGTAAAAAGTTTTCACCAGTTTCAACTTAAAAACTTATGTTTATAAGCTGACTTAAAATTTTAAGTTAAATCAACTTAAAAGTACAAGTCATTTTAATTCACTTTATTTTAGAAGTTGATTTAACTTAAAATTTGAAGGCAGCTGCTGAACTTAAGTTTTTAAGTTTAAAACTGGTGAAAACTTTTTTACAGTGTGGACATGCTGAATGTAATTCTGATTATCTTTTGCTCAACAGACACTTGCCTTTTTTCTTGAATACAAGAAGAGGTCCTCTTCTGCCATGGTGGACTTTGCAGGGAGATAGTTTGTGAAGATGTAAATGGACTTTTGATTTTATTCGTTTATGAATGAGTGTGCAACCATCACAATGATGGATTGCCAGATTGTGATCTAATATAGAAAAATGATGTATTTGTGATTATGTTTACTGTTTCTACCGATGGGCTGATTTATTACTGCATTGTCAAGGCCATAAACACTTGTTGGTGACACAACTATACGTCCAGGCTTCATGTTGGTTCCTCTCTTTTGTAATGGAAAGCCTGTGTTTCTTTCTTATGGTTTTTCATTTGTCAGTGCCTTTATTTTGTTTGTTAGTCTTCGTTTTTATTTGCGACTTGGGACATAATTTCTTGTGTCCTAAAACACGGACTGACTGAAGAGAGAACGTTTCGCAATAGTTATACTATTTTAGTGAATACAGAGAAGAGTAGTTCCATATTTATATTTGCAACTTTGCGAGAAAACAGCTTATTGAATAAGAATTTATTATAAAAAATTTGATTTTAACTTTCCAATCTTTCTTTTAGTAATGTGTTTTGTGTTTAGTGACTCGCCTGCAGTTCATTTTTCTACTTTTGTAAAACACTTGCCACACACACAAGTGTATTAAAGATATTTAATCTAAATGTTAATGTCCATTATCACAACAGATTGTTCTATGTTTATTTTTAATATTGTTGATTTCCACAATGGTCACAGAACCAGTTCTATTTTACGAATAAAGAATAGTGCACTGAGATTTATTGTTTGATTTACAATTTGTCAACAAATTAATACTCCATAAAAAAGGACTTTGTATGCACCAGAAGTTACAACTGTGTGCAGTTTGCTTTACAAGGTGGATTAGAACTAATTTTATTTGCAGTGAAGGTTCCAAGTTTTAATTAGCTTTTGTTAAGTAATTTGTATGCTTATTTTCATTCTCTATGAAAAGCTCTTTTGTGATTCTTTGTTAGATTAACCTCTGCACTAGGTTCAGGTGCTTAAGATAACGTTTACGTATTTGGCTAAACTCTTACGGCTACCAGGCATCTGCCAAAAGCTTACTCAATGACAAGTTGCCTTAAATACACTTGGTCGTGCTGAAGGATGTGGCTATTAACTAATTTGTCATTTAGCAGATGCTTTTATCCAATGGGATAAATCCAAAGTCCTTTTTTGATTCCGTCTTAACCTCAGGTGACATATCCAAAGACTCCCCCCACAGGTTAGGAAATTGCTTTTTTGGTTAACTAAAACTACACCACTTCCCACTAGGCTGTTTACTAATTACTAATTTGTAATTAAGCAAATCTTTTTAGCGAGTGCAAAAAAATCCATATTCCCTTTAAATCCAGACAGCATACCCATGTACCGCCTAAAAACGTTTCACTGAATTGTAACGAAGTGTCTACTTACACTGTGCAAATAGCCCGCCTTGTTGGCAGAGGCTAATTACATTTACTCCACCAACCAACGTGTGGTTGCGATAGTCAACATTACAAAATATGCCTGCCGAACAACTGCTCCAGTAGTGTAGGTGCTAAAGCATGTAGAAGTGACTTTTTGACACAAATTTGAATCTTCTCCTTTTTTTACATCACATCTATGGAGGTGTTTTAGTGCCAAGTTACAAAAATAATAATAATAAAGTCGAAACATTATGAGAATAAAGTCTAAATATTTAGAGAATAAAGTCGAAATCTTTTGAGAATAAAGTCGAGATACGAGAATAAAGTCGAAATATTTTGAGAATAATGTCGAGATATGAGAATAAAGTCGAAATATTTTGGGAATAAAGTCGAGATACGAGAATAAAGTCGAAATATTTTGAGAAAAAAGTCAAAATTACGAGAATAAAGTCGAAATACAAGAATTTGGTTGAAATATTTTGAGAATAAAGTCGATATTATGAGAATGAAGTCAAAATATGAGAACTGAGTAGAAATATTTAGAGAATAAAGTCGAAATTATGAGAATAAAGTCGAAATATTTAGAGAACAAAGTCAAAATCATGAGAATAAAGTAAAAATATTACAAGAATAAAGATGAAATATTTTCAGAATAAAGTCGAAATACGAAAATAAAGTAAAAATATTACGAGAATAAAGCTGAAATATTTTCAGGATAAAGTCGAAACGTTACGAGAATAAAGTCGAAAATCTTTTAGAATAGAGTAGCAATGACGAGATTAAGTCGAAATATTTTAAGAAAAAATCAAAATACAAGAATAATAATCGCAATATTTTGGGAATAAAGTTGAAATTACAAGAATAAACTCAAAATATTATACAAACAAAGTCTGCATATTTTGTGAATAAAGTCAAAATATTATGAGAATAAAGTCGAAATATTTTGAGAAAAAAGTCAAATATTTTGAGAATAAAGTCAAAATGGCCAGAATTAATTCGTAGCAATCAAAGTTATAATATTTTGAGAGTATATTCTAGCCTATAGCGCATGCAAATGTCCTGGATTGGGAGCACCGGGAGATATTCCAAAGTCTCAGCTGTCAAAATCTGTCAGTTTTATAGTGAAATACAAACAATATGTGTATTACAATAATGTGTTTTTCACGCTCAATAGCTTATCTGTAAGAAAATACTGCTATTTCCACTTAGTGTAAATAGAACCCAATGCTACTGCCAAATTGTAAAGTACAAGAGAAATATCAATTCCAATCAGTCTGCCACATTGTTATGCACCTTATATACTGAGGAAGAACCAGATTTGCCAAAGTTTGCAGGTCAGGGGAATCAAAAAAATAGTTTGAGGCACTGAGAAACCAGATATCCACAACTATAGCACCCATTTTGTTTTTGTATATTTTTACATTAATTTGTTTGGTTGTTTTCTGTACAACCATTATCTGAAGACACTAGGTGCCAAATATTTAAATTGTCAGCAGTGGCCAATTCTTGGGCATAATTTGCTGCCAAGTTTTTTGCTTGCAAGTTTAAACCTACATTGTTCCCAGATATTATAAAAACAAATAGCCTATTTAGCTTTTGTCTTTAGCAGGGGTGTCAAACCCTCCTCCAAGAGGGCCACTGATACCCCTTTTCCACCAAGGCAGTTTGAGTGCTGGTTCAGAGCCTAGTTTCAAATCGGTTCTGTGTCGGTTCAGCAGCTCAGAAAAAGTGGTTCATAAGTAGCACCAAAATATTGCTCGCAGTGTCTGCCATTGTTGATATTAGCCTTGTTTGGGATGTGTCGGCACTTTGCGGACTGGTCGGTGTGTAACTTTGAAGTTTTGAGAAAGCAATTCAAAAGCTTAAAGAGACGTCTGCTTTCCAATCGCTCTCGCAGTTCTTTGGTGTCATGTGCCGGTCGTTCTACGGCAATGCATCTCGAGCAAGCCTGGTATGTCTGGCACTGCCACGCTAGCCTTGCTGGAAAAGATGAGACCTATTCAGTGACATAAGTCCTGGCTCTGTGGTCACTAGCAGGTGGAAAGGCAAACCGGTTCTTAGAAGGCTCAACAGTCCAAACCGGCAATAGCACTGGCTCTGAACTGGAAAAAGTGTATGAGTTTAGTCACAGCCGGTTCCAACACACCTTACTGTGTTTGTCAAGTAATCCTGAAGTCCTTGATTAACTGATTGAGGTGTGTTTGCTCAGGTTTAGAATTGAACTCACAAAACTGGCCTTTTAGGAACAAGGTTTGACACCTCTGAGCTAACACAACTTTGACTACACTTAATCCAGGGCAGTTTGACTGAAGAAACTTGGGTAACTTGTTTAAGATGGAATCCCCCAAAAGTACAGGGATTTCCCCTGTCAGGAAGGTCCCCTTGATTACTCAGCCAATTACATTTTGGGAAGTGTGATGCATGATGATGCATCCTAAACGCAACCTGGTTCACAGTGTCATCTCACCAAGCCAAGGTTATGCAACAGTGGTTTGACCATGACTCTGGAAAAAGTAATTTCAGAACTTCCCTCGAATGCTCCAGTTACTCCTGTTCCTGAGATGAACTGGAAAGTAAAGGTCAAGGAGCAAAAAAAGGTGTCCTCAGACACCTTTTCTATCTCCCATCTATCTCCCATTTCTCTTCTTCTCTCACTCTGCCAACTTTTTTCAAACGTTGTCCAGAAGACACTCAGCAAGTGGCATCAATAAAACAAATGCTCATGACAGTACTAGGCCTCCGCCATGGAACAAGTGACTTAACCTTTGGATGTGCAATGCCTGTGATGTGCGTCTCCTTGAGCTCAGCCCCTACAGATGGAGAAAAAGAGAAAGAGGGAATCTCCCGCTTCTCAAGAGGAGAGCCACTGTTATGTGGAAACGATGAGGCAGCTTCCTTGGGATATCTCATGAGCCAACTCTCTGTCCTCATCCTTCATGAAAACCTTAAGTAACTCAGCTGTTGCGTGATTCTGGAAAAATGGCAGGCCTTATGTTGCTGATCTGAGCCCTCACTCAATGCTGGCCCCGCCGACAATTGCCTCCAGTGGATGAAATGCAAGAAATGTTGCCTGGACCTCCAAAACCACAACACGTTTACAGTTAGCCCCCATCCAAGAACCAACTCCCCCTGTGAACCATTACGGCAGAGCCATGGAAACGCATGCACAACACAAGCCGGGAGTGGCTAAGAAGTGGCTGCGTTTCAAATCACGCACCGCTAAAAGCGGACAGTGACATTAAATCGGTGTGTGGGAAAGAGGAATAGTCACCACAGCAACTGGACGGGGTGAATCATTCATTTATGTGGCGTGAAAATGTCGTGGGGTGTAATGCGAAGCTGACTCATCACACGCTTAGCGCTAGGATTAGTAACCACATTCCCTCGGCTGTTTATTTGTAAAACTTGGAGATGTTTTGGCTTCTCGCTTGTTGATTGATGTGCATTGTGCACATGTCTGAATCTCGCCTTGCAGAAGTTAAGGTCATGAATGCTGAGTTTGCACAGCTGATGATACAGTGAAATCCTTGAGGCAAGACCTGCTTTTTTCAGGCCAGCAATCAAAACCTGGCTGCATGTGTGATTGATCCATAGTCACTTTGCTCAGGTGTGGACTGATGTGTTTGCAGTGCGCATCCCATGCGTTGATTAACCCCGACAGACACTCTTCAGCATTCTTCATGTATGTGGAGATTGATGCGTGATGGATTGAGCTCAGTGGGAGTCTCTGGAAAGTTTGGGAAAGCCTATTCGGAATGGTGACGGCATTTGGTGCTGAAAGACGATTTTTAATGCACAGGTGAATGATGTATCGCTCTCGCATCCTCTCCATCCTGCTTTCCTCTGCTGAGACTGCAACCCATCCGTTAAGTTGATTTAGCCATCACTGCAAACCATAAGTGGAGCGGAGCTTTTTCCACAACTTTCTGGAATTTTCTTAAAGAGCCTGGTTTTAAAAGGTGGATTTGTGCAAACGTGTTTTCACTGGGGCAAAGTTTATAAACAAAAGTAAAACAGCGGTTGGAAAAAGTGCTTAACCTTTTATCACTGGAACTTTAAATTACACTGTGCTTACAAAACTGCCAATACGTATGCAATAAATTTGATTAATTATGTACATCATTTATTTATATTCATGAATTTCCAACAAATATGCATTAAACCATTCCTACCACTACGAGGCTCTGTATTTACACAGTTTACACACTGAGGGACATTCATGGCACAGCCAAACCGAGTAATTAGTTACTCCACACTAATTTTCACATGCTGGGCGCTTTAAGTACAACAAAAGCACAGAAACCTCAGTCCACATTTGCCCGTAAGATAATGACTGGGTGCCTGATTGTTTGTTTATCCGTGTTTAAGAGCAGTTACTGAGAGACGCGTCTCCACTCGGGCCGTTTTGGGGAGCAGTTACTTCATCCAGGTGTTTTCATTGTATGGAAGCAATTACCTCCAAGTACAGTTGCTTAGTATTTTGGCACGCAAGGAACAGAGAGGTAAATAGACAGACAGATGACAGATGACAGATAGATAGATAGATAGATAGATAGCAGTGGTGTTTTAAAATAAGGAGTTACTTATATATGTATGTACACTTAATGTTTACACTAAGTGCAAATAACCATAGATTCTATTTACACCTAGCAGGACTTTCTGCTATTTATACTATTCATTGCAAATAGTGGCAACTATCTGCACCTCAGTATTGTTGTACATTATAAAACAATATGCAATAATAATAACAACTACGTGATATCTGATTGGGAAAAGTAGAAGAAAAAAGTTCGGCAAAAGGCATATTCGAACCCCTGTCGATCGCGTCAAAAACGTCTTCAACACATACTTTACCATCTCTGCCACTAGAGCTGTTATGAGACGATAATCTTTTGTAATGCTTTGTAATCACACATTGGTGGGCAAAGTTACTGTAAATACCCCCTGCCAACAAGACGGGCACTTATAAATAGACACTCTGTGTTTTATTTGTGAACTTATGTTCAGCTGTTCTTTTTAATAGTCCAGTTATTTTCAGGTCGTCGTTATAAAAGCCCTGTAAACACTGTAACAGCCAAGAAGATCTTTCATTTAATCAAGCTGAACGTTTACTAAACACTGACACAGTCATCACGTTTTCAAGCCATTTCATGTTTCCTTTTGACGTGACACAAAGCAGTGATATCTAAGCGGGAGAGTTGTTTACTTACTTTACGATTAGTTAGCCATCATTTTCTTCATTCAGACCGAGAGCTCGCACAAAAACAAGAGGCGGGATTTATTAAAGGAATCATATCCAATCATAATCTCTATGGAGCCATGGAATAAAAGAATAAAAAAGGTATATTTAGGGCCTGAGCACTGCAGTGCGAGGACCCTATTGGAATTGCTCTGTTTATTAGGGCCCGAGCACTTCTTCTTCTTCTTCTTCTTCTTCTTCTTCTCCAAAGTAAAAAGTCTTTTTGAGGGCCTAAACATGCTCGAAAACTCATGAAACTTTGCACACGCATCAGTCTTGGCGAAAATTTACATCTGATATGGTTTTCAGAAGTGGGTGTGGCAAAATGGCTCGATAGCGCCACCTATAAAATTTCAACGGAGTGCGCCTCGAGCTGCGTTTCACGTACATGTACGAAACTCGGTACACAGGTGTAGCACACCAGTACCTACAAAAAAGTCTCCTGGTACAACATCCTAAACCCAACAGGAAGTCCGTTATATTGAATTTCCTGTACGATTTTTGTGCAGTTTTTGCCATTTTCAGGCCTCGTACTTTAACGAACTCCTCCTACAGTTTTTATCCGATCATCTTCAAATTTGCTGAGTGTTATCATAAGGCCCTTGCGATGTTAAATTGCGAAGCTTTTGAGTTTTCGTCGAGGGGCGTGTCCGTGGCGGCCTGACAAAATTTGACGTGTCGCCATGAAAAAGGAAGTGGCTGTAACTCAGGCAAACAATGTCCGATCTGCCTCAAACTTCACAGGTGTGATAAGAGTCCGATCCTGAACACATGTCAGTGCCCATATTCAGTTATAGTCATAGCGCCACCAGCTGACAACAGGAAGTGACATGTTTAACACTGTTACGGACTCCTAGCAACATATTAAAAAGCATTAGCAAGTTTTAAATAGGCTAGCAACATGCTACAATCATGCTACAACATGCTAGCAACACTTAGCTAAGAGCTAATGCATGCTATTAATACAAAGAAAAAAAAAATTGCTGTAACTCATGCACACAATGTCCAATCTGACCCAAATTTAATATTCAACATGCTACGAACATAGTAAAGCATGCTAGCAACACTTAGCTAATATGCTAAAGCATGCTAATAATACAATGAAACAGGAAGTTACTCTAACTCAGGCATACAATGTCCAATCTACCCCAAACTGAACATGTTTGATAAGAGCCCTGATCTGAACACATGTCCATGCCCATATTCAGTTATAGTCATAGCGCCACCTGCTGGCAACAGGAAGTCACATGTTTAATACTGTTGTGGATGCCTAGCAACATTTTAAAAATATCAACAAGTGTTAAATAGGGTAGCAACATGCTACAAACATGCTATAACATGTTAGCGACACTTAGCTAAGTGCTAAAGCATGTTATTAATGCAATGAAACAGGAAGTTACTGTAACTCAGGCATACAATGTGCAATCTGACCCAAACTTAACATGTTTGATAAGAGTCCTGGCCTGAACACTTTTACGTGCCAATATTCAGTTATAGTCATAGCGCCACCTACTGTTAACAGGAAGTGACATGTTTAACACTGTGATACACTATTATCAACACACTAAAAAGCCACTGAGTGCTAAACTAGTTAAAAACACATTCAAACATGCTAGCAACACTTACATAGTGCTAAAGCATGGTGTTAAAGACATAAAACAGGAAGTTGTTGTAATTCATGTAAACAATGTCCAATCTGCCCCAAACTTCACATGTTTGATGAGAGTCCTGGCCTGAACACATGCCCATGCCCATATTCAGTTATAGTCATAGCGCCACCTGCTGGCAACAGGAAGTCACATGTTTAACGGTGTTACTGACTCCTAGCAACATATTAAAAAGCGTTAGCAAGTTTTAAATAGGCTAGCATCATGTTACAATCATGTTAAAACATGCTAGCGACACTTAGCTAAGAGCTAAAGCATGATATTTATACAAAGAAAAATTGCTGTAACTCATGCATACAATGTCCAATCTGCCACAAGCTTAATATTGAACATGCTACAAACATAGTAAAGCATGCTAGCAACGCTTAGCTAATATGCTAAAGCATGTTAATAATACAATGAAATAGGAAGTTACTGTAACTCAGGCATACAATATCCAATCTGCCCCAAACTTAACATGTTTGATAAGAGTCCTGGCCTGAACACATGCCCATGCCCATATTCAGTTATAGTCATAGCGCCACCTGCTGGCAACAGGAAGTCACATGCTTAATACTGTTATGGATGCATAGCAACATTTTAAAAAGTATCAACGAGTGGTAAATAAGGTAGCAACATGCTAGAAACATGCTAAAACATGTTAGCAACACTTAGCTAAGTGCTAAAGCATGTTATTAATGCAATGAAACAGGAAGCTACTGTAACTCAGGCATGCAATGTCCAATCTGCCCCAAACTTAACAGGTTTGATAAGAGTCCTGGTCTGAACACATTTACGTAACAATATTCAGTTATAGTCATAGCGCCACCTACTGTCTACAGGAAGTGACGTTTAACACTGTGATACACTATTAGCAACACACTAAAATAAGCCACTGAGTGCTAAACTTGCTAAAAACATACTCAAACATGCTAGCAACACTTACCAATTGCTAAAGCATATTGTTAAAGCCACGAAACAGGAAGTTGTTGCAATTCCTGCAAACAATGTTCAATCTGCCCCAAACTTCACGTTTGATAAGAGTCCTGGCCTGAAGATATCTACATGCTCATATTCAGTTAAAGTCATAGCGCCACCTGCTGGCAACCGGAAGTGACATGTTTAACACTGTGATGGTCTATTAAAAGCACAGCAAAATATGCCATATTGTGCTAAACATGCTAGAAACACTTTCTAAGTGCTAATACATGCTATTAATGCCATGAAACAGGAAGTTGTTGTAACTCAGCTATACAATGTCCGATCTGCCCCAAACTTCATATGTTCGATAAGAGTCCTGGCCTGAACACATCTAAAGGCCAATATTCCATTACAATTATAGCGCCACCAGCTGGCAACAGGAAATGACTTGTCTTACACTAACTCAAGCATACTGTGTTCAATCTGCACCAAACTTCATATATTTGACAAAAGTGCTGGCCTGAACACATCTACATGCCAATATTCAGTTATAGACATAGCGCCACCAACTGGCAGCAGGAAGTTTGGCACATATAAATGACTTTGACATATTCCTCCTAAATTTACTATGTGAAAAGCATAGTGCCCACCATTCGCCACCGATCGGCGGTGAGCCCGGGTGCGAGGGCCCATTCATCGCTGCTTGCAACTCTGGTCCTGGAGGGCCACAGCCCTGCGGAGTTTAGATGCAACCCTAATTAAACACACCTGATCCAACTAATCAAGTCCTTTAGGCTTAATTGAAAACTGCATAGTATGTGTGTTGGAGCAAGGTTGGAACAAATCTCTGCAGGGCTGCGGCCCTCCAGGAACTGAGTTTTACACCCCTGGTTTAAACGTCTGCGTTTAGCTTCAAATGGCGTCTTTGACTACAATATTCTATAAAAATTATTTGCATTCCTATTTTGACATCAAAAGGCGCAAAGATATTTTTTTCCCTCTTATTCCATGGATTTTACATGTTTACCTCCACTGGTTACCGGTGTTTTTCTGCAACCACTATGCGCACGCAGCTACGTCTACTCAAAATTGGTCTATTATATGCCTCCTCTCATGTGACTTTCCCCCATTTGTTTCAACGACCCTCCTGAAAAATCACGGACCAATTATATAGACCAATATCTGTTTGTAAACATTCAGGATGAGCGCACAGCATGGATGCAGAAAACGCGGGAGAGATAGCCTTTACGGCTAGAGAATTACACAGATACGGTACAAAATACTTAGATTATTACTACGAATATAGACTACATTGATTAGATGTCATTTTCAAAATGTTATTCAAATATTACAAGAGCTTGTCACCCAGTGATAAGCACTGTTATTCAACAAAATTGACATTAGACAGTGGGATAGTCTTACAGATCCGAAACAGAGATGATGTTTTGGGTGGTTCAGTTGCCAGTCTATGGAGCCATGGAATAAAAAAAAATAAAAAAAAAAGGTTTGATTTTATATTTCAAAATTCTGACTTTATTTTCGCAATTGTGAGATTATATCCCACAACTCTAGAGGAAAAACAACTTGTCATTCACTCTTTTCCCTTCGGCTCAGAGTTTATATCCCACACTTCTGGCTTTTTTCCCCTCAGAATTAACAACTCACTAGTTTTGTTAAATTGAGTTGGAAAGTCTGAATTAGGAGATATAAACTTGCATTTGTGAGAAAAAAAGTCAGAATTGTGAGATTAAAAAAAGATATGTAAAAATGTTAATAGAAATAGGTTTACATAATATTTCATGCTGTAACTGTAGAGCTAATACAATATGTCCCTTATGAACAGCATATGTGAATATTATGTAGACCTGTTGTTTAAATAAAAGGTGTCTTAATGACCATATTCCATAAAAATTGTTTGTATTCCTATTTTGACATCAAAAGGCACAAATATATATATAGGCTCATCTGAGATGAGCAAAATCTCCGCAGAACCGATCACCGAGAGATGCATGCTGGTAAGAACTGTGTCCGAGTTATGTCCGCCTTGCTCTGATGTCATGCTGACGTGTGCCAAAAAACTCTCGCGATGGCGAGGTGGCTGTGTCGGATTGAGCAGTCAGGCGCAGTAGCTCTCCACCGACTGCGCTGACCAAAAGCATGATGGGAAACGACACAGCTTAAAGCTCATTGGTTCAGACAACCGTGATGTTGTCGTTCTTTTTTTAATGTTTTATTTTTTAATCTAGTATCATATGGTTATGTGTTTGAATTATCCATGAATATTCCCAAACACTATGCCAGTGCGATCTCTGCATGAGATATGTGATTGTTGTCATATTTCTATAAAAATCTAAAATACACGTTTGCATTAAAGTAAAAATGGATGATAAATACGCCTTTCGTATGGAATTAAATAGCAAGCACTTTGAGTGTCTTGTTCATCATATTTATTTTCATATAAAAACAACAGAACTGAAATTATATCATGTTTATCAGCAACACAGCAGGAGAGTGTGATAATGCGATATCCGCCTTTGATCTCTTAGGTATCTGTTCTACTTAAAGAGGTCAGAACTGTCTGTCTTGACTGCACTTATTTCACTCCTCCCCTCACTGCAGCCGCCTACTCTTGCCTACATTTCAGGCGAGGCAAGGCGCATCTCAAATGAGCCTAATGTCAATGGACTGAAGGGGAGGCAAGCCTCCGCTGTAACTTTACCTGCGGGTGTCACTGTTGGATAGTCTTGCTTCATAAAAACGAGTGACTTTTAGATTTTTAATGTTTTAATTTAGTCATATTTTCGTTGTTTTGTTTTTGTAATATCGATTTTCTCATCCAATTTTGAGGAGACACTGCCTGCCTTGCCTCCTCGGAGGAAACGCCCCTGACTCACAGATAGATAGATATATAGATAGATCTCAAGTGAATCGGTTCATTCACATGGTTCATAATTCTTTTGAATAAACGATTCACAGATTCATTTGAACCTTTGCATCTTCTAGTTTGAAGAAACGTTTATCTAACCTCTTGAAGAGGCTGATTTAGGATAGATGGATATGATATTTAAAGACCCGATTTAGACGGATGACAGAAAAATGAAAAAAATTGTCTGGTTTTAGTAGCAACAAGCTTGTTCAACAAGCATGATTTTCATTCACTTTTTTTTTGAGCTGAACCAAACAAGCACTAATTTCTCTCTGTCTCTTTCAAATGTAGCGAGAGAGAGCAACAAATTGGACTTGATGCGATTTGGTTCGTTCATATGGTTCATACTGTAGATTCACTGTTGAAACAAACAATTCACAGATTAATCTAAACCCCTGCCCAATTCTTTTTTAAAGACCATTTTAGTACAGCTGCTTGTCATTGTTTTCGATTCATTTCAGTTTAATGCTGTCAAGCTAGTTTCTTATAATGAACAAAGTCATATTTTTGTCACATAAACAATCTAACTGCAGAATGAAACTGTATTTTCTTATATTTATATATGTACTATCTCTTGAAATGGTTCCAACATATAGCTGTTTTTTAAAAGTTATATGGAGTGTTTGGACGGACAGACAGACAAACAAAATGAGCATATGAAGAGATTGTCGGTCGAGACGTCTAGCCAAAAAAGGAAGAAAAGAAAAAACAAGGAAAGGCATGAAAAAATGTACATATTTTCAGTGTCTGATATTAAGCAGAGTTACTGTGCCGGAGCAGGGAGTGAGACGCAGAGCCAGACAGCAGCACGTGGCTGGACTATTTCTCTCATTCCCCTCTCACGTGCCCGTGAAGAATCAAAGCTGCAAGCCAGTTTATTGGCCGAACTGATCCAGCAAGCAAATGACATACAGACTTCCCTCCTCAGGCCTTGGACCGGCCCAAGTATTGTGTGTGTGTGAGAGATATAAGGCTCTTTGATTTGAGAAGGGACTAAATAGTGTGTTCATATCCATCATTCAGTGCCGACATGTTTGTGGTCGCTTGCAAATACATGTTTGTGCGTACGGCGCCAGCCTGTTTGTGCGAGTGCGTTAACCTGCTGTTGACATGTTGCGCTTCATCTGTCAAGTAACCACGGAGTGTAGTGAATGATGAAGTGTTAATGAAAGACTGCAAAAACATCTCTTTGTCTCTTGAACCTGCTGAAAGATGCTGTTTTGACGCCAGTCACCTTCGCAATAGCCCCTGACCAACACCACATCACAACCAATTTACCAAGAAGCGAGCGAATGATGGAATACATTCGTCAACAAGGAAAAACTTACACAATCGCTGAGCTGAAAAACACTCGGTGGGATTTCTTGTGTTACCGCCACACAATACAGTACCAGAGTGAAGCGAGAAGGGGTTTGAATGCATCGCTTAGAAAGAAGGATGTTTTGAAGACCCGTCGGGATGTTTCCTGTCAGTGTTGATTGTTTCGAAAGGCCTGCAGAACCTCCTCGAAGAAGGTTAAAAACAACACATCACGATCAAATGTCTGTATAATTGTAACGTTGTTGAATGAAGATAAGTGACAAAGATTTACCCTTTTTATTGTCGGAAAATAGGTTTAGTCACAGTAGAATGTTGACATAAATACAGCAGAGCCTGGGCTAATGAGAAAATAATGTGTGTGCAACTACAGTAAGCTAGAGCAGATCTTTCGAGAGGCCTTGAAGTTGTTTAACGGACAAATCGCACAAAGTCACACAAGCGATCAGTCTGCGGTGACGGCGGCGGCCGGGATCCAAGCGGGAACTCTTTTTCCACCCTGGTACTCATTAGATCCTAGAACGATTTGTGTCAAGACAATTTGGAAGGAATCCACTGTGACGGATGCACACCCGTTGATAAGCACCAAGTAGAATGCAAATGTTATACTACTTGAAATAAAGCTACTGGGCCAATGACATGATGATTTAACTTTTTTTTTGCATTACAGTGAAATGCACATTGAATAACAGAATATAGGAAAAAACAGAATATCTTCCAATATACGCATTGACGTGACATAGCATTTTCATTGTCCCACAAGATAAAAATTAATATAATTAATATTGTCATTATAAATGCAGTGAATCATTAAACATTTCTTTGTCCTACATGGACCTGTTGTTATAAAAGCTGCAGTGTTATTTGATTATTATTATTAATTTTTTTTTTAAGCCAAATGCCGAAATTGTCCTATGGTGTGACTATCTCAAGCATGGTTCAATAAATTACAACTTTTATAAATTAAAAAAACATAAAAATGTTAATAAATACCCCTGGCATAATTGTACAAGTGTCTGTTTTAGTAAATGGTAATCATTTTTTTCATCCATATATTTCTTGATACATTTTTCCTCTAAAAACCATGTCATATGGTGTGACACCATATCCTGATTTTAATTCGTCCAATTCCAGAGAAAACATTAATTAGTTGAAGGACCCCATTCATGATCATGTTACTGAATATTTAACTGATTTGGAACCACTACAAAAGTGTTACGTTTTGTTGTCCTTTGGTGTGACACCCCTAAATTATATTTTTTAAATTAAAAACTGTATTTTAAGCTACATAATCGTGGAAAATTATGCAAATGTGTCTTGCTAACCACTAATGACAGGTTAGTTCAGGTTATTAACTATTAGCAAGGTTAACTAGGCACAAAAGGCTAAAACGTCCTGTGGTGTGACAGATAATGTCCACCGTTGTGACGCCTGTACTGTCACACCATAGAACAAAGATGTCACACCAGAAGACAAGGTCTCTTTAAGAAGTATTTTACATGATTAAATAAGATTCCAACTCCTTTTTATTATTTTTTGATCATTGTCAGTGTTCTTAAATGTAATAACTGCATTAATTAAACTATTTTCTGATGTTTTTGCAGAAAACTTGTACTGTTATAAAGTGACAGGAAAATAATTGTAAAACGTGATACTTTGTTTCTGAAACAGAAAGAATTGAAGGAGAGAAATTAGTGGAAGAGGACACAAAAATATAGACAGAAAATTAACAGGGATCCACCAGAAGGGAGGAGATCCTAAGATAACGATGCAGAAAGTAATTAATTAGACTCTGATACCTTAAAAAAGGGTACCCTAAAAAATGTAGCCATATACTTAAAAAAGTTATTCACATCTTAGTGAATATAGTTTAAATATCAATCATATTTAGCTGTGCCACACATGCAGTGTGTGTGGGTGTGGGGTAGAAGAGTTTCAGGAATATACTGATTGACTAAGAGGCTGAAAAAAACATGTTGATATTGATTATCAAAATTAAATTTTCTTTCTTCTTTGACAAATTTTGAAAAGATTCAAAATTAAATAGAAATACTTTAATAACTACCATTTCTGTCCTTTAGTGTGACGTAATGTCCTATGGTGTGACACCACAGAACCACAAAAGAAACACAGATTTGTTTTTATCTTAAAATATCTTACAAAAACAGTTGAGTATTGCAATTGGGAGATAAAAATATTGCTCATCTAATACCAATTATACCATAAAAAGGTATAATTTTCAGCAGTTTTGAATGGATGACAGCAAAGTTTGTCTTGTTGTCAAAGTTTGTCTTGAAATTTTCCAATAAGTCTTGGGGAAAAAAATTATGTTAATTATAATTTCACATTAAATAAATAACACTATATGAAAATAGTGTCTTACAATGAAGATACATCTCTCTCATGCTGTTTGTAAATTTTTTTTTTTTCTTCTTCTTTTTCTTAATTTTTGGTTTGTCACACCACAGGACAAATGGTACAGTTCAGTAAAAATGTACATATTTTAATTGAAAAACTTCTGTCCACTAAATAATAAGTCAATGTGGTTGAACCGACATGCAGAAACAATTTAAATAAATAAAAATAAATACAATTTAAATAAATATCAGATCACTTGTCCTTTTTATGATGCCGATGTGAGTTTAGGTTGTAAAATGTCATGTGGTGCGACTCCCCAAAATCATAGTGAAACACTATAATTAGAACATTTTTTCCAAATCATCTTAATTTCAAAAAGTGCTCCAACTTTTCTAAACTTACTCAAAATAACTTATAATTCACTCTATTTTTAAACAGGAACAGTAAAAACATCCTTGATAGATATATTAAAAAACGTTTTGGCATCATTCATGTTCGCAGCCACGTGCGGAATGAGTTACGAGTTAAATTTGAAAACTTAGGGTCTCTTGTTCAAATCCCCAACCCTAAGTATGAGCGAAAGCAAAAGAATAAATTTGTTGAAGTTATTAATAAAACCTATACAGCATTACCAGTAATTGCTTTCCCAGATATATTTCTGGAAGCTTTAGGAATCTGAATGCTAGGATGTCCAACTTTGGAATGGCTGAAACCCATCGTCTCATTTAATATGTCGGGTCTCTTTTCTCACTGTGAGAAATATTTAGCATTTAAGCATCTCCCTCAGAGGGACTGGTGCTGAGGTGTAAAGCTGCCAAATCCAGTAACATAATGATACCGCCGAATGGCTCCAATTGCAACCATCAGCTCACGAGCGTAAAAGAGCTCAGCTTGGGAAAACATACACAATCGCACACCTCTGGACTGAATCTGGTCATCACTCTGCCAAAGCAGGTGAGTGTGCTTGAAACCGATTAAACGTGAAGTCTGGAATTTCCCTCCGTAGGGGCAGGGAGAAATTATGGGATGGGGAAGCCAGTAAATGGAGGGACCAAAACAACACAGGGAAAAAACAAGTGAGGGGAAGAAGAGATTGATTTGTTCAGTGGCTCTAATATATACATATAATTTGCAATATCAAGCAGCAAAACGAGACGTTTTTTACAGCTTAAGATTTACGGAAACCAGACCCATAATTTACAAATGGCTGTACCCGCTCTTACAGGAAAAATAAGGTGAATACAACATTTCGACGGCACAATGTGTAAATAAATAAGAAACCATGGAGTGTCTTTAAAAAATGTTGTATAGAGAACTACATTCTTCCGCCACAGTTTCAAATCTCAGTTTGACAGCTGAGCCCAAGCTTCCATTACTAATTAGAAAACATAACATTAGAACTAGTAACAAAGGAACGTTGAGTTGGTTTTCTGAAAGCGTATTGCATTACTGCATTAAAAGAGTATTATGAGATAGAGATTGACTGAGCGAGTGTGATTACCTGCATTTGATACAGCATTCATCTTCATATTCACAATAAAACATTAGTTTGAATGTTCACTGAGGAAAGCAATATCTTTGTTGTACTATCCTTTCATCTATTAAAGGTAATTTCCGATGACAGCTGCTCATTGCATTTGTTGGCTGCGTCTTACTTCCTTGTTTACAACCACGTTCCATTCACTGTCAATATAAAAGTCTTTACTGCTGACTCATAAAAACAGTCCCTGTCGCCATCTAATGGCAGAACAATGTAACTAAAATCACCATCACAAACGTCTCAATACTAAATGCTGTTATTATTATTTATATAAAATATTATTTACATAATAATACTAAAAACATTTAATAAACAACAGACATAAAAGTTGCTAAGCAATTTAATCAAAAGAACAAAGGCAAGCAATCTAATTCTGATAAGAAATAACGTGATGAGATTTTGCCCTAGCTCAGCCAAAATTATTTGCTCTGTAACAAATAATAGATTAATGAAATCAAAGAATGCTCGTTAGATTTACCCCAAACAAATTATATATCTCATGTTTAACCACTATAGAGACATCAAACTCCAGAAGATCTGTCTGAAGTAAGGTTGCTTGGCGGGTTAATGAGCGCTGAATGGCTACTGACACCCTGGAGCTCACATCTCCAAAAACATCAACGCAAATTTTAATTACACGTAATCTTTATTAACAAACTGCATATTTGAAGTCTAAACAACCACGTTCTTGCCTAAAAACCCTTATAACTACATTCTGTGACACAAAAACAGTATTATTTATAAAATTATAGTGGATTTGGACGTCCGCCATTACACACGCTGTGAGAAATACTGCAAGCGGAATGATACAAACAGTGAACGTTATTAATATAACATATATTAATATATTAATATACACTCCTAAAAATATTGTCTTTAATACAAAGGAATTTTCCATATTGATTTTCACAGGTGTTTTACCTGTATTTTGAGTTGTGCATTGTATTGTGATTAAAAATGTTCTATTATTATATTTTATATAATAGGCCTTATACTTCTATATAGTGTTTCCACATCACGTTATCAATCGGCCACATTGGTGGCACTTAATGTAAACAATGCCACTGAACTTAACAAAACTTATCAATTTAGCTGATTATTGCTGCTGAAAATGGCCAGATATTGTCATGTTTTGGGCTGCACTAATCAGTTGGACAGGGGAAAAAAAACTACAGACTGCCAAACGTTATAACAAATTAAGGAGAAGAGTGCAAAAACGGTGTTTGTAGGTGGCCAAACTGAACCAGGATTTCCAGAACACAATTTGTGTTTATTTGTATTATTTCTGGGCAGGTAGGTGAAATATTAGGCTAACATTTTAATTAATACTGCTTGTACGTATCTTTACCTTTAACGTTAGTTTGTTAAAATATTGCGCCCTTTTCTGTTTACTAAGTCCTTCTCTATATGATTTAGCAGCTTCCACGCATTTACATGGTTTAGACAGCATAAATTAGCAGAACAACATATTCAGTAGTACATTAACCGTGCAATCCATGCTGTTGTTTACATGTGAGTATCTCCAATATGTCCATGCACCTGAGTAACTGACCAATTTATAAACCCTCTATTGTGCAATATATTAACACAGAAAATACAAAGGAAATAAGTTGTTTTTTTTTCCATTTCTGACTGACTTCTTAGCTGACATTGTTGGTTTCTTCATGCCAACTTATAAAGTTTTTTCCATTTATTTTTCAGTCGTGTTGTTCTAGTTTCAAGACCAGAAAATGCTGAATGGAGACTATTTTGGATGATTTTCAGCAAAGCCAGAAAATTAACAGCGTGTCGAAGACTTTCGTTGACATGCGAGAGCTGAATATTCCACTACAGAGAATGAACAGACAATACAGTCCAACAGCGACACAATTTCAACGTAAGGGAGCATAATAAATCATAGTCAGGCAGACCCGAGACGTGCGCTGAAGTGTCGCTTCTCTCACATTTTTTCCAAACATGTCTTTGATTCGCTCTTTTCGGAACCTCTTCTGCTTTATCTCAGTGTGAGGTTTAGCTGGCAGCATATGCGTCTTTGTGTGTCACAGTTTCACGTTTCAGTCGTCAACTTTCCGGGCCCCACTGCCCTACAGAACCAAAGTTCAAAGCACAACATCAGCCTAAGCTTTGCGATATCTCGATAAGAAGACTAGTAATAGAAACCACATTGAACTGGAGTGATTACATGGTACGGCGGCTCAAAGAGCAGCGATGTTTGCGGCAGCTGGCAGCGTCGCATTTGTACTACGACCCTCTAACCAGATAAGGTAACAGAACAGCCTCCTAAACTGCCTCCCAGAGCAAATGTTTATTTCCATAGTGATAACATTTCCATGCACAGATGGAAAGTTTGTTTCAACGTATTTAACCAACTCTCAGCTGGGTTGTATCAAATGTGTGAAAAACCTGATCCCGTCAGTCAAAGAACCGAGAGCGGAGATGCAATTTCGGCTTTCCAGCACGATTTCCTGATTGAGAGAGCCGGAATAAATTTGTTTCGTTTTTTCATGGTTTTGTTTTGCTCTGAGCAGCGGACAGCATTTAAATGTTGTATTGGTGCGGAAAATGACTTCGGAAAAATTTCACCAGGTCCTGACTTTGCTTCCTCTCAGACTTCCATGTTTGGCTATCTGCTCTAATCTGTTGACAATCCTTCTTTTATATTAATGTGCAGTGAATATTATTATGTAAAGCCTTTCTAAACAACCTGAGGTGCTTTAACAACAGTATGACATAGTTTAATGTATTGATGGTGGCTGTAAAGGCCTAAGAGAGCTGTTTGGAAAGCACACTAAAAGTCTTCTGCATTTCCAGTGATGTCAGTGCTAAGTTTGTACTGCTCTTTAAAGCTTGGGCTTAGCTTCAAGGTGAATACTAGGGTTGGAAATCGGGAACAGTTTTTATTCAGAACTGATTCCATTTTGTAAGAAATACTGGAACCGGATCGTTTTCGTGACGTTTGGTTCTGTTACTGGTTCTGCAGATGTGGACAAAACAAAACTAAAATAGTCTTCACAGTATTTCCTGCACCGCTATCCAATTTATAGTGACAAAAGTTTGATTTATTTGTACTCAACATACAACAAAACCATCTAGTTTTACTTACATTTAAAGAATCATTCATTTCTTTTGAAAGAATCAGCCAAAAAGACTTGGACTTACCAAGTTGAATCATTCCAATGATTCATTTGTTTACTCACTGAATCATTTAATGGTTCTTGACACTGAACACTTATTATTTATTTGAGTCATTTTGATTCTTGGTGATATATGTAATGTAAGACTTGTAAGGCTTCAGTAGAAATACTGCCTGAATCATTATTTTAAGTGGGACTGAATGTGGCACTTTCTCTAAACTTGTGTTTTTTCGGGTGATTTTTTCATTTGAAGATAAACATTCAGACCATTTGTTAAAAATCGTGTTTTCATGGGTTTCAAAAATCATGGGTTTTCAAAAAATACATTTTTTTTTTGCAGTTTGTAACGTAGCTATTGTTACATTTACATTTAGACATTTAGCAGATGCTTTTATCCAAAGCGATTTACAAAAGAGGACAATGGAAGCAGTCAAATTTAACAAAAGAGCAATAACATGCAAGTGCTATGACAAATCTCAGTTAGCCTAACACAGTACACATAGAAATGTTTTTTGTAAAATTATATGATACATAAAAATAAAACAGAATAGAAAAAAGCAAGCTAGTGACATTTTTTTAAAAAGACAAGCAGTAAGTAAATGAATAGAGTATAAGTCTAAAAGGGCAAGATTTTTTTTTGTCATATATTCAAATCTTCTGCCTGTTACCAAAATACATCATAAACAGTCTGACCTGCCCACAAACACTTCCACTATAGTTAGTGTGATTACATGGAGAGGACGCCGTGTTCTGTGCTGTCAAAACAAGTTTGTTTTGTTTTCATTGCCGAAAGATGATGATGTGAAGAATCAGTGGTTAAAATTTATTGTTTTCCACCATACCACAGCAATACAATTCGGATCTTTTGTTGTGTGCTCGTCATTTTACCAAGGACTGCTTCTCTAATCTTGCCTTTTATCTTTGTTGGCTTCTAATCTTCTTTATTTGGACTAACAAGCATTTATGAACCACAACCTGTAAGTACGATTGACACGTTATGTACATTTTCAACAGAATGCTCAAAATGTAATTTTTTTTGTGACATATACCTAATGCAGCTTTAGGTTTCCAGGTAAACCACAATATTACTGTCTTATTGAAATAGTTATGATAAATCACTGTGAACCTACTATTTCCCAAGAATGTGTTGATTAATGTAGACCAGGGGTGCCCAACCCTGTTCCTGAAGATCGACTTTCCTGCAGAGTTTAGTTTCAACCCTAATTAAACACACCTATCTGTAATTACCAAGTGCTCCTTGAGATCCTAATTAGCTGGTTCAGGTGTGTTTGGAGCCAGGGTTGGAGCTGAACTTTGCAGGAAAGTCGATCTCCAGGACCAGGATTGAGCACCCCTGATGTAGACTGTCATTGTTCTAATTACTTTGTGTAATAATAAAGAATGTAGACATATTTTGGTTTACAAATTGCGGAAATGTAATATATGTGCTTATATGAAATACCCATATATTGAATACATGTTTATATATGCCATATCCATATATGATTCCTATTAGAAAATGGAACAATTTCATATATTGACATATAAGTCTACCCCATACAAAAATATATGTTTATGTATGTATAATACATGCATTGCCATATATGAAATGTATATAATTATTAATATATGTGAGATATATGTATGTTTTTATTATGTTGTATACAAATTAGACATATATGCATGAAATATATGGTATCATATATTTAATATTTTAATATGTGATCTTTGATCTTTAAATAGAGGTTGTAGACACATGTAAGACACTCTACAAAGTTGCAGTGCATTGCACATTTCACACCTTTAGCCTTAAATGTTAAATGGTACAGAAAGTTACACAAAGAAGCATCTTTATTTAAACAGAATTTATTTAAATAGAAAAAAAAAATGTTACTGACCTGCACAATCAAACAGGACAAAAAAAGAAACAATTACATATATAACTGATCAAAACACTGAACAGGCATAAGAAACAGAACATCAATTGTAGTGGTTCAGCTAAAGGTCTACAGGTTTGTATTCCCACAGCTTGGTTAGTTTTTTGTTTATTGCCATCCCCAGTAGGCCCCAGGTGAAGAAATTTCTGGATTCCAGCATCTGTAAAAAAAAAAAAAAAAAAAAAAAAAAAAAAAAAAAAGTTAGGTTTTTATAAGATAATTACAATAAATTTTCTGCACCATATATGATTTCAGGAAATGCACCACATTCAAAAGCAACTTTTTAGCTTTGGTAGTGTTGGGTGGTACAGTAAACTAAACTTGATTTTAGTCAACATGATATTAAAATATAAAACCTGCTTAAATCTTGCAATCCAACATTGTACCAAAGTTTAATTTAGGTTTTTAGTTAGAACTGTGCCTGTATCTTAAAGTGATTAACTACTATAAGATGACAAATATACTGAGTATTAAACATGGTTGGTAAAGTTAAAGATTATTTTAAAACTGCAGAATACTCATTATTTATGTAATAATTATAAATTGTAGTTGTAAAATATTCCCAGATACCACAAGGACATGGCAGAACAACGACAGAGCACAGCCTGCATGCCCATTCAAATTATATGTCTCTATATACATGAAGAACTAAACTATAGTAACCCAAATGCTCAATGACAGAGTTCACAGGTTACAATTTAATTTGCTATTTAGCATCAATGAAATAAAGTGTTTACATTCATAATACCTAATATGTGCATCGAGAATGTGGCCTGGAGAAAAGAAATAGAGGGGTGGAACTATGACATGGGTTTTTGAATGACAATTTTGATTAAATCCCCTAAAATAAGGTCTGCGGTTTACACAAACTCATAATATTTTCACGTTTTATTCTATGACATAAAACACACCAGTTAAACCCCACTCTTGATTTTTATTTTTATTTTTTTTTTTAAACTGTTATGTTTCTTAAAAAAGGTGGTTGCTAACATGCTGCTAAATGGGACTACAGGCCCTGTCGGAGGCATTAAACGTCATCACGCTGAACAGTTTATCAATTTACAGTATTTTCCAATTGTAGTATAATTTATGGTACAATTAATTGTAGAATAACCAATTAATAGTTTCCCGCATGCAACACAAGTCTTCGGATGGAAGATGCTCATTTGATCGCTTTCCTACTGATATGGGGACTCTCTCTGTATTTGTACCATAAATATTACAATTATTCCATATAAACACCACATTTACTGCCTTTGTCACAGTCAAAGTGAAACTTTAATAATCTATAGTGCTTAAAGCCACGTTACGGCCACATGAAGCTGTTAGAAAGCAGACAGATTAAGGATTTTCTAGAAGCAAGGATAAAATAATATTTTGTGTACCCACCCTAACAAAATTAGAGCTGAAATGTGGTACTTCATTCACTAAAATAAGTTTAATCTAACCATATCCCAAAACTCACTCACTCCACTGTTATTTAATAGATTAAATGCACTAGAATTGTATTAAATAGTACATGGAGACACATTTTTAACTAAAATATTTTGTTGATTTGATTTGTTTACATGTATATTGCAGATGCTAGTTTTGGTTTCAATAAAATATTTAACCTTTTCTGTGTAGATGCTCCATCATTCACATCACTGCCATCCACATCTGCAGGTTCGGCCTCCATTTCTATTTTCTGAGAATGTCGGGACTCATTACCTTGTCATGGGACACAAACAAGAATAGCACAATTATCAGCAATGATATGAACAAAATTTACTACGATAGATTAACCATATGTTTAAAACCCCACAATCACATCCTTTAGTGTAACTTACTGTACCTTTATGCAATATGCACATACATGTGCTTACGCACCCACTCTAGGCATGTCACGGACATGTCAATGCACTTGGTGCAATATAACCAAGTACTGTCATTTACTATATGAATTCAAGGTGCTTGTATTTAAATAATTCCATTTCGTGCAGTTTTATAGTTCTAGTCTAGACTACATCTCAGAGATAAACATTATAATTTTCATCCATTATTTTTGTCAGACAGCTTTAAATAATTTCCAAACGTGGCATTGCTTATCAAGTGAAAACAATGAGCTCACAGTATCTCCATACAGATTAACCTGTTACCCAAAAGCTAAAATTAACTTTAACGCGAGCAAATTGCAAAACACATCAATGCAGCTGTAATCATAACATCATATATACAACAATGACAGGGAATATTTAAAACATTAGCTGATCTATATAGAGACAGAGGCTCTTGCAGACCAAAACAATCATATAACACTTAGTTTCTATGTAATATTAGTGTAGGAATAAAGCGTTGAGTAAATTAGTGTAAATTACCTGCACCGCTGCCACATTCAAAGGCGTTTCATCCACTCCACTCAGTGATGTCGGTCTGTCTTCGTGCCCGTCTATAAAATCATTGTCGTTTATTATGTGAAGGTACTGGCACATTTGTTATCCTTCCACTAAGAAAAACATCTTACTGCAGATGACTGTTTGTTTAGCCGCAGCCATTGCTCAGACTCTGCCGTTAGCGCGGGTGTGTTTGAATTTTGGCGCATGCGCAAAAGCGCTATTGTGACGTTCACATACAATCGCTCATGTATTTTAATAAAATGCATTTTAGTTCATTGATGATGAGAGCACATATGGACAAACAGTTACATGAAGTGTTTCCCCCCTATATAACTCTATAATACATTCCTACAAGTAACTTTTAGTACATTGGCATTTTTTGAACAGGTTATATATTCATCTCTACTTTTTCCCCCAGAAAACTAAATTGAAACAATTAATAAAGTTAAGCAATGAATTGTGTTATATGATTTACAATAAGCAGTATCTTTTAGGCATATATGGTTAATAAACTTGCATAAATTCAGTATATACATTGGTAACAAATGGTCAAAACATAGAGTACCATATATAATTTTGATATATATTGTTAACATATATGGTCATAACATATAATACAATATATAATTTTGATATATATTGTTAACATATATGGTCATAACTTATAATACAATATATAATTTTGATATATATTGTAAACATATATGGTCATAACATACAATACCATATAAAAGTTAAACATATATATACTTTCAATATATGTTTATATACAAATTGTACTATGGGAAATTCATATATGTTATAAACATATATCTACATATATCCAGAAAATGGATATATGTGATAATAATATATTGCCCTATATTTAACATATATGAGAGTAGCACTTCTGATATAGGTACATATATGTCATATATTACATTTCCGGCAAGTCTTTACTGCTTTTCCATCAATAAGAAGAGGAGAACAAAATGAGAAGATGCCTGTGGATGAATAAAACTTTTCTAAAGACCCGTGTCTTTGTTCTCATTGCTTTAGTGCTAAATGCCATCCTGGCACGATGTAAACATGCCAACACTTGTCATGAATGCTGCAGCCACTGAAGAAGTTTCGGTGGCATTTAGACTCCTTGTGGGGAAAAATTCATGGTACGGCGTTTAAGCTTGCACTTATATCCATCGCCACCTGTAGGCTCTTTCAGTAGCTGTGTTCATCATATCAGTATTGTATTTTCTGAGTTGTGTTAAAAATAATAACAGGTAGCGGCAGTAGCTCACTGAGCGCAATCGTTTGACATTATCGAAATAATGGCAACCCCCATAGTCCAAAATATGTATAAAACAATGTAGACTTTTTAAATAAAGTAAATCTTTCATGGGTTTTCTACTACGTATTTCAGTAAGAGACATAATTTATGTTATATCAAGCCATTTTCCATTTAAAATATAATATCTTATCAAAAATAGTATTGTCTATATATGGAGGTCAACTACTTTGTCTAAACTACTAAAAGAATTGATTAGGAACTGGAATCCAAAAGTAGAATCTAAATCAGAAGCAAAATAAACAAAAAAAAAACACATCTACTACATTCACAACATACAATCAACCAGCAGAATGCATTATGGCCACTTTTACCCTCAAAACTCTTCTACAACTTGTTTGGATCTGTTTCATCCTGTCTTTCCACTCCACTGATTTTCTATTTGGCCTGTGACAGACTTTGGCTCTGGTCTGTCTCCATTGCAACATCCAAAACATCCTATTTTGATTTTTGACTTTTTTTTTTTCCTTTAAAGGATGCACGTGGGCCACACCTAAATGAACTCCGCTTCCTGTGGAAAGAAGCACTTGAGAGGTCTCAACTTTTTCCCCTTGTCTCACACTCTCGTTTTCCTACCCTTCATTGCTGAAGGATCCCACCTCTGTCCACGTGAGGAGACTGTTTACGAACTGTTTTGACACCCACAACTTTTTTGAGGGACAGAACTCTGTATTGGAAAAGCAAAAGTGTACAGTGAGGCCAGAGCAACAGGAAGAACAACAAACTCAAGTTTCAGACATCAAGGGCCTCTTGAATCCAACCGAAGCCCCCTCAGAGTTCAAATATTCCTGAACTGCTTCCCTAACGGCACTGAACTGCTTTTTAATGGTTCGTTTTTGAAGAAAATTCCTTATGAGATTTCAATCGCACGGACTGATGTGCGCTGTGACTTGTGCAGATAACATTTCCACTGGACGGGTGCCTGTGGAAAAGACGTGCGGCGTGGCAACGGGGGCCTGCAAAAGTGATGTTCGCTCTACATGCTGCGCGCGTTTCTTCTATGTTCCTTGGCTTCTAGTATCCCTGATTGGAGGGCAGCCGAAAAAGCCCAGCGTCCAACCAAACATTTTAAGAAGATCTAAAGCACGCCATCATGCTGGCAGCTTTATGAAAGCTATTTATCAATATCTGACGCATATGTACGAAGACGTGCGCTGTAAACGCCGTAACTGAAATAACAGCATCGTTCAGAGGAAACAGGATGACGATAATGTAAATGACAGCTGTTGAGCAGACGTATACTCAATGTTTTGTTAAATTATGTAATATGTTGCTGTTATGAGGTCATGGTTTTCGAATTACATAAGACGACAGTATCAGGGTCAATGAGAAATAAGAGTGTTCGCAATCAAGAAAAGAGAAATTAAAATCACATGAGCCATATTCTTAGAAAAGTACTCTGTAGTATTGAAAAACCCTTCACATTTTTAGCAAAAGCTTGTAAGTGTCTCTACATAGAGAATAAGCCTATTGAGTCCATATTCGGAAATGCACAGCAAACACGGTATTTGAATTCGGGCACGTCCCTAACTCTAAATATGTCATGTGGTACAACCAAATAAAACATCGTAAATATCCAATACATACATTTCCTGGATTTTCACTGTTTTATTGACTTGAAATTTTATTCCATTTTTTGGGAAGTCGCACCACATGACATAAAAACGCTGTATAGGTTGCTCCAGCAGCAACGCACTGATCATAATTTTCCTCATGCAAGATGATCAGGCGTTTTCTGTTGCTTTGTGGCTTAAACAAGAGGCTCTTATTCATGGAGGTGTTTTTATCAGTCGCTCCGGGAGAGCGGTGTATTATGTAATGTCAGATTATACCACGGGTCAATGTAAACCTCATGGCGGGGTAAAAAGCGATCCAGCGATCACTGTTGTTTGTTACTGGTCCCTCTGTGGGTGATATTTGTGGTATCCCAGCATGCATTAGCTATGATCTCACTCCATACAATTCATTGCTGGGGTTTGATGATCTATTTGGGCATTTTTTAAACTTCTTTGCACATAACTGAACAACCTGTTCCACATCTACATCGCAACTGCAAGATAATATTTCATACACAAGACAAAACACCACGGTAAGTCGCAAAAGAAGCCCAAATATTGTGAGGAACTTAAATACATCATTGCGTAACGGCCTTTGATCCGCTGTGCATTGCTGTTGGGGCCTGGCCAGTCCGGGGCGGCCATAATGGCTCCTGCAGACTACGCTATAAACTGCAAGCCGGAGCGCGCCAAACTTCTGGAGCTCTAGCTGACCGTAAACCCCACCGAACTGGCAGCACATTGGCTTGTCAAAGAAGCATAAATGACGAGGAAAGAAAAAGAGAAATGGAAATGATGGTAAGGTAAAGATGTGAAAGAGTTTCAACTGATTTTCAACATAAGACGCCAAATAAAATCAAACATCATACAGGTCAAAGTCCACAACCATACGTTTTCCCTCAAGACTGACGTATGTAGATCTCATTACTTCAGAAAGCGCTGGTCTCTACTACCCGATACCCCCATAAATCAAGTGTGAACTCATCCCTGGAGAGACTTTTCAACCTGGCACTGATCTGCTTGCTTCTCTTACACAAATCCTGACCTTAAAGAAACAGTTCATCCAAAAATGAACATTGTGTCATCATTTACTCAACCTCATGTCGTTCCAAAACTATAAGATTTTTTTCATTCTCTGAAACATAAAAGATGATATTGTACAGAACTGTTTTGTCCATATAATTATCCATATAATGTTATAAAAATCCATGTATCTCCACAGCAATTGAGGCTTGGCATTAAGCTAATGGAAAAAATACACAAAGCATAAGACAAATGCATGTACGCTATCTTCTATCTGGCAAAACCTAACAGTCTTAATTCAAAACAAACGTTTCTTTAGATCCTGGCACCAGAGAGGAGTCGCACATCTTAGATGCATTATGTACAGCTCGGAGAACAGTCTTAAAATGACTTGACTGTGAACTCTAAACACCTTTTGTTTCTATTCACTATCAAATCCAGACACAAATGAATTTATTACAAAACATCACACCATTATACTAACTAAGAGACTGCATGTAGTAGCACGCTAAACTAAGCTAATCATCATTTAAGCTACATCAAAGACCCAGACTTATTGTAAATACATGCATGGTCCACCATTCCTGTATCATGATAATACGTAGCTTTTTGCACGTTCACAACTCATTTAAAGTGAAATATGCAGTAAGTGACACTTGAACCATTTTCAGTTTTATCCAAAACAGATGAATGTGAATCTGGTAACATTTTAACAGTACGCTAGTTGTTGTTGTGAAATGTCCAGTGAGTGTGAATGCTCTCATGTTTAAAAATATCGTCCCTACAGACACTTAGCCTAACCCTAAACCTAACTGACTGTGTTAACAAAAGAAAACGTGAGATAAAAATGCATTTGATGAAGCAACCATGCAATTTCTGAGCTTTCAACTTACTTCTACAAGTCTTTTAGATCTTTTACCATGATTCATGTTTTCACGCAATCTTGAGCACTACGCAATGTTCTATGGGGTGGGCTTACAAGAAAGCTTATTGTGCCAGAAAAGTATTGAGGTAGTTAGGTGACGCAAACTTCGAAATGTGTTGTTTTACAAAACATGTACTATGGTGAAAGCGTTCTGAGGTCATATAATAGCATTGTGCAAGGATCTGCATGAAAATAAGTCCTGGTCAACCATTTTTGTATAATGATTTTACGTTGCTTTTTGCACAGTCACAACTCCATTAAAGTGAAATATGCAGGAAGTGACACTTAAAGCATGTTCAGTTTTATCCAAAACAGATGAATATGAATCTGGTAACATTTAAACATGACGTTGATTGTTGTTGTGAAATGTCCTGATAATGCTCTTGTGTTTAAAAATATTGTACCTACAGGCATTTAACCCAACCCTAAACCTAAGAAAAGTCATATGGAGCTGTTTATGTGATGCAAATGTCGAAATGTATTTGTTTACAAAGCATGCACTATGGTAAAAACATTCTGAGGTCATAAAATAGTATTGTGCAAGGATATAGCTAAAAATAAGTCTTTATTAATCGATAATTTGCCTGTGTAATCACAGTAATAATGTCGTTATTTACCATATTTATATTTTTTCAGTAACGACTAATGAAACAAATTACTGTTTCCCCGTTACAACGCCGTTACCACTACTGACAATAAAATGTGGCGTTACTATAATTTGTTATGAAAATTATTATATTTTTACTTTTCAGTTCATCTGAATGGATCCGCAACGTACCTGTATATAACAAACCATAAACTCTAGTGTGAAGGCACATGACTAGCCTTCACTTTCTCTGACACACGCAAAGAAAGATACAGAGCCACGCAAAATTGACGCGCTACAAGTAAACGATATTCTTTGTTGTATTTTTCTCTCAAAATAACGGAGTTTCTTTGGAGTTCTTTAGCTTTTGCCGGTTTCTCCGGTAGTAGGCGGAACTAATGTGCAAACAGGAATCTCATTGGCTGGCACTCACTTATTATAGTCCCTGTTCTGATTTCAGCAAATCAGTTCGAGCGAATGCAGACAACGTGATTAATATTCATGAAGCCAGCAGCTCATTAATGCCTAGTGCGTTTTATATTGTTATTAACAGTAGAATTTGTAGTAGTTTTGTTATCTTATCAGTATCATTTGTATATATATTTTTTCCCATTTTTATAGAAACACTAAGTGAAAGTGAAAAAAAGTGACAACATATTGTCAACTATGGTGACCCATAGTTGAAATTGGTCCTCTGCATTTAACCCATCACGAGTGCACATGTACACACACACCCAGAGCAGTAGGCAGCCATTGCTCCAGTGCCCAGGGGGCAATTGGGGGTTCAGTGACTTGCTCAAGGGCACTTCAGTCATGGTATTGAAGGTGGAAAGAGCGCTGTTCATTCACAATCCCCACTGTCAATTCCTGCTGGTGCAGGAATCAAACCAGCAACATTTGGGTTACAAGCCCGACTCTCTAACCATTAGGCCATGACTGCCCCAGAGTTTGCCCCATGACTGTAATTTAGAGAAACACTAAATTACAAACAATATCTTAAGCACCACCACCAGTCCTAAGTTCAGTCAATGTTTTCTAATCACTAAAGTTCTAATTGCTAAAGTTTAATGCTACATTATCATAATGTAATAACATGCTTGTGCTAAATGCACTTTCAGAAACGTAACTATATTTACATATATATAAAATAGTATATCAGATATTTAACATTAGTCTGGTGAGTAAACTAAAAATGTAATTCATTTAATTTAAATTTCATTCATTTAACATATTTATTATTGGGGGCATCCAAGTTATTTGATATATTGAAACATTTTTTTAAAGCAACACAATAGTTACTTTCCCTGTTAATTAGTTACTTTTATAATGATGTAACTCAGTTACTATTTGTCAGAAATAACTAGTAACTATAACTAATTACATTTTAAAGTAACATTCCCAACACTGGTAATCACACATTTTGTGAGTCAAGTGCTATAGTAGTCATTTCAAAAGGAAACTGCAGTGAATTATTGTATTATGTATTGGTATGTTTTATCATCGAGCATACTGTATATTGTCATACTATTTTTTTGGCTGCATATGGCAGTGCAGGGTGGTTCTTTTAAACTATGTCAATTACCATTACCCAAATGAACCCATTAACCTGGACTTTCCAATGCTACAAATGAGAAGCATGTTTGATTGTCTTTTCTCTTGGCTTTCAAGCTGATGTTTGATGTAAGTGTTAGAGTACATCTGTGCATACAATTTCCTACTTCTTTCTGTTCAGCCCGGGCCTTCGCACGGCTGCTTACAACATCTCCTCTTGAAAAAGCAATAAATTATGAGTAGCTTGGCAAGCTACATTTCAAATTAGCTTCCCCAACACTAATAGCTGTCCTTGATTAACTCTGATTGAGTATAACATGTACCTCATCTCGAGAAACACAATTTTTCAAGCTAGTTTGACTATCTTTGGAAGGAAACCTGGCAATAGCAACTAAAAACCCTTCTTGCGCAGCAGCAGGCAAATCAAAATCTCATGAGCTGAGAAAACATCAGCTGTGTAAATACATACAGGACATCTCTGTGGAATGGAGGCATTATTAAAACTTGGCTCTGGAGGAAATGTTCTTCTTTTGGAGACCACCATTTTCCCCAGGATCAAGTTGTTTTTGTTGGCTTTTGGGATTTCTAACATTAACATCTTGCGGTTTCCCATATTGTCATATAAGATTGTATGGTTTTGTTAGATTACTTTGCAATACACGTAAAGGCCTCTCTTAAAGGACATTACTGGATAATAATCTTAAAATATGGATATATAACATTACATGTTAAGACGATTCTCATTTATTCCTGTGATGCAAAGCTGAATTTTCAGCATCATTACCCCAGTCTTCAGCGTCACATGAAGCTCTACGGAGCATGTTTCTGGTGTCCACTTGTTCTGTAGCAAAAGACATACAGGTTTTATGACATGAGTGAATATTCCTGTGGTTTTGTTAACTGCTTTACAGGCGATTAAATTTGAAATGTTACAAGACAGTGATTAAAGCAAAACGTTCCGTGACATTTACAGAACAACATTCGCTCACTCATCCTGGTGTGTTTCCAATTCTTCGACCTTTCTGCTTTTCAAAAAAGAGCACTTTTTATAAATTGCATAAAAAGACTGTTTATCTTTGTTTACCTCCTGTTGATGCATGTCGAAGTCTGCAAACTTTGATTTCCATTGTATTCTGGTCCAATAAATACATCTATGTCCAAACGCCTGGTACCTGTAGAGTGTGATAAGTCTCGTATTGATTGTTTTCCATTTGGCAGGGTTCACGTCTGAGATCACTGTGCGCATATGGTCTCCAGACCGACTTCATTTATCTTACACATTGCAAAATGGGAAAAAAATCTTGACTAGATTCCAAAGATCACATTCGAGATGAACACCTTCCTTGAACCCAAACATGAGGCCTTCAAGATGTTTGCCAACCAGCCACATCCATCCATGTGAAGCTTTCAGTGGCTACTGTTCTGGTGTGACAGCCGGCTGAAACGGGACTGAGAATTTGTTTAAGTAAAAAGACAAAATCCACTGGCTGGAGCAGGTGCTGCACTTTGCCGTTTCGTATCGATCTTACGGTGGTTGGAAACTATCTACGACTGGCGGGTTGTGCTGTTTGGAACAGCAATAATGAAACTGTGAAAACAAATGTCTCTCTACATCCTCAGCCTGAAGCGATGATTTAAAAAAATCTTGGATTTGCGCCAAAACTCCGTCATTGTGCGTCAACAGCGTTGTCACTTGGTGCCATAATTGAATTGCGTCTTCTGTCCAAATTCGAGCAGTCAGAGGGTCTTTGTCTGTTGTTGAAAAAACACTGTTACATAACCGCTGGTCCCTTTACGATACATCAAGTTTATGTTGGATAAGTGATTAACACCATCTGTGCAGGAGATCCTTTTGCTTATGTCTGTAATGGATGTGAACATTTACAAAAATGTAACATTTCAGAGAACTAAAAATTCACAAATGCCTGGTCTAATGAGCATGTGTCCCTTCAGATTTATAAGCCAAGTGGATTTCGAATGCAACTTTATATTGAATTAAGATGCACGATACTGTAGATGAAAGCATGTTTTTGTAAAATGCTGTGCTCCAAATGTACACGTGCTATATTTGTTCGGTTCAGAGAATTAAGTTTGTATGGCTAAATAGTGAGTGTTGTGTACTGAGTGATCCAGGACTGTGATGTATTAAAAAAAAAAAAAAAAAAAAAAACTAAATTTGATTTTACTAAAGTAAAATCAAATAAAGAGTGTTGACCACAAAATGATCCAGGAGTGTTGAGGAACATGTGATCAGGACTGTGACATTAAAATAAAATAAAATAAAATAAAATAATTAGTGTTGTCCACTAAGTGATCGAGGATTGTCTCATATAAAATAAAATAAAATAAAATAAAATAAAATAAAATAAAATAAAATAATGTTGTCCACTAAGTGATCTAGAACTGTCACGCATAAAATAAAATAAAATAAAATAAAATAAAATAAAATAAAATAAAATAAAATAAAATAAAATAAAATAAAATAAAATAGTGAGTGTTGAGGAATATGTGATCAGCACTGTGACATTAAAATAAAATAAAATAAAATAAAATAATAAAGTAAAATAAAATAAATAATGTTGTCCATCAAGTGATCTAGGACTGTCATATATAAAATAAAATAAAACGAAATGAAATAAATAATGTTGTCCACTAAGTGATCTAGAACTGTCATGTATAAAATAAAATAAAATAAAATAAAATAAATAATGTTGTCCACTAAGTGATCTAGAACTGTCACGTATAAAATAAAATAAAATAAAATAAAATAAAATAAAATAAAATAAAATAAAATAAAATAAAATTGTGAGTGTTGAGCACATTTTTTATTTCATTTAAAATAAAATACCTCTTTGTGGGCTGACGCGCACCTACTGCATCTGTCTTTGCTCGCCCGCCAAAACACACATCCACGTTTGTCCAAAAAGCAGGCAAACCTTGACTAGAAATAGCAACATTACAAAAACTGGACTGTAATCTGACTAATAAATTTGTCAAGAATTTCAACTTCATCACAGCAGGCGTTTAATAAGCATCTTACAGGCTCACTCACTGACGTCCACTTACATAACTTTCTGGCCACACTACAGGGGAATCTATGATAGCTAATCGTAATCCAGACCTTGATCTACAGCTGCAAGTCTCTCTACAGATGTTGAGGAGGTTGTCATGGCTGTAGATAAGAAAACACACATGATGGGGTGAACAGTCCTTACTTCAAAAACACTTCAAGATATTGTGTTTTTCTTAAAAGGAAACAAAAAAATTACAAATTCTGCTACCATTTACTCACCCTCATGTAATTTTATAACTGGTATGAAGAAATTTTGAAGAATGTTCACGCTGCTTTTTTTCGTACAGTGAAAGCATGACAATATGAGAGTGATTAAATCATCACAGAATTTCACACACCAGAAACAGCCACATTACTACAAAAATTGGGCAGAGATGCAACCAATAAATGCGTAGCCACTGTTTTACTAGCAGCGCACACAGAAGCTCAGCTTCAACACAGCAGGCATTTAAAAAGCTTCTGACGAACAGAGCCCATTCACTGACGTGAACCTGCATCACTTTCTGGATGCACCGCAAGGAAATCTACGATAGCTAATCGTAATCCAAGCACTGGACTACATCTGCGATTCAGCCTACAGCTGCTGAGGGGTGAGCCAGGCCTGCAGATAAGAAAAACACACATGATATCAATGAACCATCCTTTCCTCAGAAACAAGATAAAGTGGTTCCTGGATTTATGATGGTAGAGAGATTAAAAACACTTACTGCTTCTGTTTTCCACAGAAATTTAATAGGATAATCAAGCTAGTTACAGCTAGAGCAGCTTTTACGGTATTTATTGTGCTCTTTGTATCTTGACAGGAAAAGAGTAGCATAAACCAGCGGTGTGCTGTGGTGTTCTGAAATGAGGAGGCAAAGTCTTCAAAGTTTTTTTTTTTTTCTCTCAAATATTGTTCACAGATCTGTCTAAATCTGTGTTAGTGAGCACTTCTCCTTTGCTAAGATAATCCATCCACCTCACAGGTGTGGCATATTAAGATGCTGATTAGACCGCATGATTATTGCACAGGTGTGCCTTAGACTGGCCACAATAAAAGGCCACTCTAAAATGTGCAGTTTTATCACACAGCACAATGCCACAGATATCACAAGTTTTGAGGAAGCGTGCAATTGGCATGCTTACTGCAGGAATGTCCACCAGAGCTGTTGCCCGTGAACTGAATGTTCATTTCTCTACCATAAGCCATCTCCAAAGGCGTTTCAGAGAATTTGGCAATACATTCAACCAGCCTCACGACCGCAGACCATCTTCACCTCCAAGATCGTCTGAGACCAGCCACCCGGACAGCTGCTGCAATAATCACTTTGCATAACCAAAGAATTTCTGCACAAACTGTCAGAAACGTCTCAGGGAAGCTCATCTGCATGCTCGTCATCCTCATTGGGGACTCGACCTGACTGCAGTTCATCGTCATAACCGACTTGAGTGGGCATATGCTCACGTGGTGTCTGGCACTTTGGCAAGGTGTTCTCTTCACGGATGAATTTTCAATGGTTTTCACTATACAGGGCAGATGGCAGACAGCGTGTATGGCGTCGTGTAGGTGAGCGGTTTGCTGATGTCAACGTTGTGGATCGAGTGGCCCATGGTGGCGGTGGGGTTATGGTATGGGCAGGCGTATGTTATGGACAACAAACACAGGTGCATTTTATTGATGGCATTTTGAATGCACAGAGATACCATGAAGAGATCCTGAAGCCCATTGTTGTGCCATTCATCCACGACCATCACCTCATGTTGCAGCATGATAATCTAGGCCCCATGTTGCAAGGATCTGTACACAATTCCTGGAAGCTGAAAACATCCCAGTTCTTGCATGGCCAGCATACTCACCGGACATGTCACCCATTGAGCATGTTTGGGATGCTCTGGATCGGTGTATATGACAGCGTGTTCCAGTTCCTGCCAATATCCAGCAACTTCGCACAGCCATTGAAGAGGAGTGGACCAACAGGCCACAATCAACAACCTGATCAACTCCATGCGAAGGAGATGTGTTGCACTGCGTGAGGCAAATGGTAGTCACACCAGATACTGACGGAGGGACTCATATGCAACTATTACAGAAGGTTCAAACGCTCACTGATGCTCCAGAAGGAAACACGATGCATTGATGCAGGAGTGAAAACTTGAAAATTACCTCAACTTAGCACCAGCAAGTTTGTTAGCTAGACAGTTAGCATCAGCTAACAGTATTTACTTATTTTCAGTATGGTTATGAATGAAAATATGGTTACTGGTGAAAATAAGGTGGTCAAATCTGTTTTCTCTCAGGTACATTGCAGTGTAAGCTTCACAGTGAACATTACTACATCACTCTCGTCAACATAGTCCATATCAACAACAAACATGTATTTTTACTCCATATAGTGGTTATTTTGGGAAAATACCAGGTATTTTGAGCAGTAGGATTATAAAAAAAAAATGTGCTAATATAAACTTAAATTAAGTATATAAAATTGCTAAATAAATCTATCAGTACTTTTTTTTTTACTTCAGTACATAAAAAAACGAGTAAAATTGAAAAAGGAGCACTTTTACTTTTACAGGAGTAATATTTTATTATACGTATCTGTACTTTTACTCAAGTACTTGATTTGTGTACTTCGTCCACCACTGCCTTTATTAAGGAACAGTAATAAAACTTGCTTAAAAAACATTGGTTTATGAGGAGGAAACATTATGCAACCAGACTACATTTCCCATCATGCTGGAATCATAGAATACACAGATAAAACATCAGTTTCACCAAATGTGTGCCTGTTTATGTTGCAGTAGCACTGAAAAGCTTCCAGTGTTTTTGGAAATTCAAAATGAGAGAGAAAAATATAAAACTGTCCAGCAAGTCAGACCAAAATCACTTGAACGAACATCATGTTGTAATTTCCGAACTCGTAAGTAGGAACTTCCCTGGAGAATTTAAAAGCAGGATTAGATGACTAATTCCTTAATTCTTTAAAAGTGTTTTTAATCGCTCCACTGTCTTAAGCCCTAAAGGTCAAGTTTGCTGGATAAGTTAAAGCCTTAATTCATTTATTTATTTGTTTGTTTGTTTGTTTGATATATTATATAAGCATTTTCTATCTTTGCCATTAATAGATTTTGCACATCATAACTCATCATAATTGATCTCAATTTCAAACAAGCTGTACTGACAGTACCGCACATGCTCGGATAAACGTAAGTCTCAATAACAAGTGGAAATGTGAACTGTGAGTGAGAGCATTCTGTCCTTGGCCGTTTCTCTTTTCATGGAACATCACAAAAATAATTTACTATAATAGCTGCGCTTTACAACATTTAACGTTTGCTCCGCGAAAAATTTGAAAGGATTCTTGGGCTGCGACCAAAAGTAAACGATACTCCACAAATTTAACTACAAACTGATGTTCAGTGTCATTTTAATTGATAGAGATCTGTTCTCCTGCAACATGACGTACCCAAAATAATTCCTAGAAGTTGTTTCAGACAAAAAGTTGCTATGCTTTCAGTACTTTGAGACCTTGCTGAGTAAACCCAGAGCTTTGGTGTTTCTTGATTGCTAAGTGGGAACATGGAAGAAACTTGTCAACAGACCATTGGAAACAAGAATGTCTAGCATACGGTCAGTGGAATATTATGTAGCGACAGCTGGTTTTACTGAACCCAAAATATGTTTAAAAGAAGTATATCCTTCATGTTATATCCTGAATCAACAAAAGAATTAACATTACAAATATTTAAACCTTTGCCAGATTAGAATAACATGCATGAAATTCTTCAGCGTTCCGTGTTTGTGTATTATGTTTAGCAACATTTTTAGATGCATTCAATATGTGGACCTTAGGGTTGGGAACTTCTGTAACGCTGGGTTGAGAGTCTAGGACTATAGCGTGGAAATATTTGGATTCGGGAATGATGTCATTACATTAATATGTTTTTAAATTACTATTTCTGTTTTGTTTACAGTAAATCTATTTAAATGATTATTTCACTTTCAGAATTAGAATTTCCTGATTATTTGCTCACCCTCATGTCATCCAAGATATTTGTGTTTTTCTTTCTTCAGTCGAAAATAAAGGTCTTTTAAGGAGAACATTTCAGGATTTTTCTCCACATAGGGCTCTACACGATACCAGCCGAGGCATAAGCGAACATGCAAATAAAGTCAAACGGCCTTTACAAAAAAGGTAAAACAACAATGTTGGACAATTTTGAAGTTGGAAGATAAAAATGAGATGGACTTTTTCGCACTACCATACCTTCTTGAACTGAAGTACACAGACGAACTATGTGTTAAGTGATTTCGTAATACGTTAAGTAGTGTTGCATGATATACCGGTACTTAAAAAGCATCGCGATACCCTGCTTTTAAAAACAGTACGATTCCGCATTTTACTAGTACTGGTACTTTAAGAATGCATTTTAATAAGAGCTGCATTTCTGCGTGTCTGTGTTAGTGAATGGCGCAGATGCTGTTTTGTTTACTACACACATACGTGTGACACTCGCATGTATGAGTACATCTACACATGAATCTCTAGAACTGCTCTGAGAGTCACTTCGTGAGCATTTTACCATTTCTTTTGCGGAAAACTACCGTCATATAATAAAGGCCCTAAATGTCTTCACAGGAACCCGTCAAAATAAATGTTTGGTTTAACTTGACAGTCAGAAATATATTAATATATTACTTAATGTAAAGATAGTACTATTAATAATAATAAAAATATTATTAAAACAATGTTTAAGAATATTTACTAGAAAAAAAAATAATTTAACAGAATTTATTTACCAGAAAATTGTAAATACACAACACAGTATTTCTGAAAAAAAAAAAAAATAAATATCCTATAATAAATTAATTCTTTATCAAATCTAATTATCTTTTATAAATTCATTAGACATGCTTTTGATTATTAAAATGTACTGAAACGATTAAAATAGAATCCAGAAAATCAGTGGAAAACAGAAATTCACAAACAATACTGAATTTGAGAAAAATAGTAAAACATATGTCATAGGGAATTAAAAACATGTAATTAATAATAATAATAATAATAAATTGCTGTTAAATTCTGCAAGTTTCATGATTTCAAATAATTAGACATGCCTTTTGATAAATACTTTTTTTTTATGTAACCATTAAAATAGAGTTTAGAAAAATTCAAATGGAATTTGGGGGAAAAAAAATTAATTAAAAAACAGATTTCATAGAGCCCTCTTTATTTTCTTTCTTTCTTTGTTTTATTGTAGTTGTCCTCTAGTTTGTCACTTGCGACTGGGTTCTTATTATTAATAACAGAGATAAAATTAAAAATGACTACGTCATGATATAAATTGTTGTTGTGAAATAAAATTACTATATCATAAAATAAGATTTGGCTTTATCCTTTAAGCTAACTTACCAATACAGCAAAGAACTCTAGGCTCTGTGATTGTTCACCATAATCTATGTAGTGGCACTGGCATGTGATTAATATTATTTTATTTATTTTTATTTTTTTGTAAAGGGAGGATGAAATGCTTTGTTTTAATAGATAAAATTACTATGATCTCCATTTGGATCAACTATTATTCAATTACTTTTCCTGTTGTTCTATGTTTTTTTTTTTTCTTTTTTTTTCAAAGTATTGGTTCAGTAGTAGTATCATGATATTTTAGTCAGGTATTGTATCAAAGTCAAAATTATTGTGAAAATACTACAGTAGCATGAAGCCTTGCATCGCAGAACTAGTGCAAGGCGAGCATTTGTGGTTAAAAAGTATAAACGTTTTTATATTGTTTAGAAAATGACCAATTGTTTTGCTAGATAAGACCCTTATTCCTTGGCTGGGAATGTGTAAAGCCCTTTAAAGCTGCACTGAAACTGCAATTTGGACCTTCAACCTGTTGATCCCCATTGAAGTCCACTATATGGAGAAAATCCTGGAATGTTTTCCTCAAAAACCTTTATTTCTTTCGACTGAAGAAAGAAAGACATGAACATCTTGGTTGACATAGAGGTGAGTAAATTATCAGGGAACTTTGTTGTATATCAAAATTGACATGGATTTCTATTTCAAATAAACACTGTTCTTTTACTTTGTAGTCATCAAAAAATGTTAATATTTCGCTAAAGTACTGTTTTCACTATATTTTGATAAAATAAATGCAGTCTTGATATAACAATAAGAAGTGTCTTTCAAAACCATTAAAAAAATCTTGCAGACCTTGGTTTTTTGAACAATAGTGTGTTTATGTTGTATATACTTTAACTTTGGGATATTCAGATATTTTTAAACTGGAAATTAAGATAAAAATACTGATTACGAAAATGTTAAATAGGCATTTAAAAACATTCCACTCAATAATCTCTTCTTTTCACTGCTGGGCTATTTCCTGTTTCTCTTTCTCTGGTCCATCTAACAGAAATACAGCCTCAGGCCTAAAAGCTCTTGTGGATGGTTACGGGTGATGGCCAAGGTCATCGTGAATGAAGTCTTGGAACATTTAACAAGGAAAGGTAGAAATCTGAGTTGAGAGAAACTTTCCACTAAACCATGAAATGGCTGCAGTGGCTTTGTTGAGGATGTCATCAGACAATGCGATTTATGACTCTCAGAAACCACTGCTGCTTCCACTGAATTAAGATGTTTTGGCAGCGGATCACAGATAAGGAATTCGCCAGCATTACATGGGAAATGTGGGAAAAGTACATATTTGAGGCTAGATTTTGTGTCAGTGCTTCCATGGAGTGGTCATGAAGCTTCTGTATGTGAGGTGAGACCGTGTAAGCTCTTGTTTCAGCAACAGTGAAATCAAGATCGGATAATTGCATAGCACTAAATGGCTCAGAAGTATCATGGGAATGGCTGTGGCTTAGTGGTAGTTGGTAATTGTAAGGTTGTAGGTTTAATCCCAAAGTGTGACACTTGAGATATCATCATTGTAGTCTCATGTAACCAGACTTTTGATGAATGGCAAAAGGTCTGGTCCAGATTTCTTATTTCGAATCTTTAGCAGAAAGAGACCTCAATGTCTCAAACAAAACTCGTCAACAAGAAATCATTCTTTACTGTACAATATCAATTACAGCAAGGTTGCTTAAAACTACTTTCATTTCCGCAGCAAGCCGCTGTGTTGAGGGATGAATCATCTAAATGAAAGTATAACAAGTCCAGATGTTCCTCAACAAACTGTCCAAAATATTACTTGCAAATGTAGTTGATGACAGGGCCTACTTTGGGAGCATCTAGATGTGGTGTGATGGAGATTCTAGGTCACCAGTGAAATCAGAATTTTAAGCAAACAAACGCTTCAGTGCTCAAGTTTTGGCTTGAATCAACCTCAGTCTACCATCAATGGTCTACCAACAAAGCACCACAAGAAAAGTCAACATGTGACAATCACAAAATAAGTAGACTGAAGCAGATTCTGCCAAGTTGTTTAAGATCAGTCAATATGGGTTACATCTGCAACCAAACTGCAAACCCAACAAACCAAAAGGAGTATCTTCTGAAATTTGGAGGAATATCGCTTACCCTATGCCACAATTTTCCACTTAAGACATGTTTGATCTTGTATGATTATTATGACTACATAATAGTCGATAAATATCTCTCTTTCACTGAACTTCTTTTACTGATTTTATGTAGTTTTTGATCACAGAATAAAGCAGAAATTGTATATACTTGTTGTTTTCTATTTTATGTTAAAGGCTACAACTGTTTAAGAAGTCCCCACTATAACTGTATCCACCTTATTCCTCAATACAGAGGTAAGAAGAATAACAATGTGTAGTAAACGGTAAAATGGTTTGCACTACAAACCAGAGTGTTCATAATTAAGATGATATGGTAAGACACTTTGCAATATCGAGCAGCAAAACCAGGTGTTTTGTACAGCTAAAAATAGCTGGATGCGACCGGAAGCCAGACCCATACAATTTACAAATGGCTGCACCTGCTCTTACGTAAAAAAAAAAAAAAAATAATAATAATAATAAATAAATAAATAAATAAGGTGTATACATAATACTGTTCATCGAGCTAATTATGGGCAACGTTTCAGAGCGGCATAAGTTAAAAACGGTCGAGAATGAAGATGATATCTGAAGTAAAGATGATAGAATTCATCAGTAATTCTAGGTATGTTCACTGCTGTTGGACTAAAATCGCCAGGAAACGCCTCACATGAACAGGTGAATTTGAACAGGTATGTGGTTCTTTATTACATAAAACTCCTCAGTCCAGTTTTTGAATTCCTGTCAAAACGTACTTGGAATATTTCTGTCGTAAAAAATGATCACATATTGAAGCCAAAGCGTTATACCATCATAATTATGTGTAGTTTTGTAAAGATTAATATACATTTGGAGCGGTATAATCTGCTAAATAAATGTAAAGGATTGAGAGTCGTGTGCTTCTAAGCTTAACAGATTCATCTGAAAGGTGAATAAATATACTTTCCCTTATGTATGGATGCAAAATAATCAAAATAATGAGAAAATCGCCTTTAAAGGTGTCCAAATTAAGTTCTTGGCAATGAATATTACTAATCAAAATTTAAGTTTTGATTTTTTCACGATTAAAGATTTACAAAATATCATAGTGTACATGATATTTACTTTGTAATATCCTAATGTTTTTAGCATAAAAGAAAAATTGATAATTTTGACCCATACAATGTATTTTTGGCCATTGCTACAAATGCTACTTAAGACTGGTTTTGTGGTGCAATGTCACATATAATATAATATAATATAATATAACATAATATAATATAATATAATATGTATTTCTATAATTGTATTGAAAGTGTATATGTTTTATGGTCAGGAAATGGTCGTTAATTATATTTCACCATCATATTTTTGTAGTTGATATAAAATAAGCTCCTAAAAGTTTAGAAGTGTAAAAGTTTTAGATGTCAGTCTTCCATGAAATGTGTCTTGTCAGCTGCCCACATGTGGGTTTTTACTGTGCACACTCCTGTCTATAGTGTTAAATGTGCTAAGAGTCTTGGTGTGATCCAGGCCCCTCAAGCGAGAGAAATTAAAGTTTGACGCACTGCAGTCTCTTCCACTGTGAACATGTGGAACATGTAACGTCCACACATTTATGCACAAGATGTCCAGAGCATTAATAGGCATTAAAACCCACAGGGTTTGGGTCTCATCTGGATCTCAAAAGCAGAACGAGAAGACACTCTGACCTACATTCACCTAATGATCTTCTTTTCCCCTTAGACATGCAAATAAAGTGGTGGAAAATACCCAGCATGCCGTTCCTACAAAGGGGGCTTGGGACGTTGCTCTTCAGCCGGTTCCAGATGTACAGCTGGTCCTCACAGCGTTCAGGTTGACGGGGCTCCCTGATCCCCTTAAGAGTTAAGGGACCAGAATCAAAGACAAAAAAAAGTATGAATTGCATTTTTATGTGTTTTGGAATTAACTGATAGATCCAGACAAAAAAAGCATGACGTCATTAACCCACGCACAAAATTTGATTTAGGTTTAAGGTTGGGAAACCCCGTGAGCTACTCGAGCACTGGCTGGTTGCTGCAAAGACCAAGTTGTCCCCTCATTTTCAGTGACCAAAACAAAACATAAATCACTATCCACTCATGCACAATTACTGATGTCCAACAACTTCCAGCTGAAAAAATGTAACAGACTGTTCTGTACTAATCCTCAGTCAAATCTCAGCAGCTCAGGGTGATCTCTAAGGTAACAGATGGGTTACATGCTGGAGAACATGTTCTTTGATTCACTCCAGCAGATAGAATACAGTGATTGATGGTTTGAGAATAGAGGTTAATGTCCATGAGCACATGCTGGAGTTCTTCGAGATCAATGTGCTTCTTCTGGGTCAGAGAGGAAAACATGCCACTGGAGGGTAGGAACAGACGGATGATGAATGGATGTCACAAAACTGGTGAGTGTTTTTCCTCGGAGGATGAGGATGAAATTATGGGTCGTGTGACTCAGCAGGGAATTTTCAGATGGGTTTCAGTTTTAAGAACACACATATTAGAACCATTCCAGATCATAAAAGCAAAACGTTTCCTGTTTTGACATCAGTGGTTGAACTTACTGCATTGAAAACTTTTGCATTGAAAAGTTTAACCAGAAAAGCACTTTTAAGCATTTAAAAGTCAGTTCTGCAAGTTCTCTTTTCTCTATTTAAATGCATCTACTGGTAAATCAAGCGTCTGGAGTTTGTTGAAAGTCACCAGAGAGTGTTGTTGAACGTTTGCCGTGGTAATTCAGAGCTGCTTTGAGCTGGGCTTCATTTTAGCATGAAATGTTTCACAGATGGGACTAACAATGCTTCTATGTATACGTATCAAACAGGCCTTGAAATCCAAGGAACTGCTTGATGTGTGCAAACTGAGGTTTAGAATCAGAAATGTGCCATTAAGGTGATGAGACATTTTCATTGGCCATTTTTGCAGTAATATAAGCCACGCAGTTCAGATGTTTAGAGCTTTAACTTCTCATCCATGTGAAATACAATGGAACAAGCCCAAACCTGAGCGGCATTAATACGGCCTGTGTCAGTGATACCTGTGAGGAAGGCAATTCAACCTGACAGGTAGGTCATGGAACATCTCATTAATATAATCTGTTATATATGTATAGCAGGGGGTGCTGGAGGGGAGGCTTTAAATGTTTGTTTCCCTTTTAGAAAAATTTCATAGATCCACATCACACTCCTCCAACTGATGCCATTTGCTCAAGGCTAAAAGACAATGGCTGCATTGTAAGGCTAAGAATGATTTTCCCTTCTAAAAGGCCTGATTTGCAGGCCAGACGTGGTGAAGCTGTTATGCAAGCCGTGATTTCTATGACATGCACACTGCATGGAGCCTGTCAGATCTTTTGTTTAGTTTCAACACTCAACAATTTGATATGTACTGTAGCAGGAGACACCATGAGCAGATTGTGTGTCATCTGTGTGTGTTCTAGTATGGACACGTACCAAAATTTCAGTAGCTGATACCAGTTTCACGGTTCTCGATATCACAGCACAGTCAACAATAACATTATTTTGGCACATGTTCGATTCAAAAGATTGTTATTTGCATTGTTATTAGATACAGTTGAAGTCAAAAGTTTACAGAATCTGCAAAATGTTAATTATTTTTCTAAAATAAGAGGGATATCATTCAACATGCATGTTGTTTTTTATTTAGTACTGACCTGAATAAGATATTTCACATAAAAGACATTCACATATAGTCTACAGGAGAAAATAATAGTTCAATTAATAAAAATTACCCCGTTCAGAAGTACATACACTTGATTCTTAAAACTGTGTTGTTACCTGCTGTTTTGTTGTAGTTGTTTAGTGATAGTTGCTCATGAGTTTGTCCTGAACAGTTAAACTGCCTGCTGTTCTTCAGAAAAAAATCCTTCAGCTCCCACAAATTCTTTGATTTTTCAGCATTTTTGTGTATTTGAACCCTTAAACAATGACTGTGTGATTTTAAGATCCATCTTTTCACAATGAGGACAACTGAAGGACTCATATGCAGAAGGGTCAAATGCTCACTGATGCTTCAGAATGATCTGGGGGGTGTAAACTTTTGAACAGAATGAAGATGTGTACATTTTGCCTAAATATCTTTGTTTTTTCATTTAATACTGCCCTTCAGAAGCCACAGAAGATACTTATAGTACATGTTTCCCAGAAGACAAAATAAGTTACATTTATCCTGATCTTAAAATTCCAAAAGTTTTCACCCCCCGGCTCTTAATGCATCATGTTTCCGTCTCAATCATCAGTGAGCATTTGAAACTTCTGTAATAGTTGCATGTGAGTCTCTCAGTTGTCCTCATTGTGAAAAGATGGATCTCAAAATCATACAGTCATTGTTGGAAAGGAATCAAATACACAAAAATGCTGTTAAACCAAAGAATTTGTGGGACCTGAAGGATTTTTCTAAAGTACAACAGGCAGTCTAACTGTTTAAGGACAAACAGGGGAGTCATGAACAACTATTACTTGACAAACAAACAAAAAACCCACAGCTGTGGATCATTCAGATAACAATACAGTATTAAGAATAAATTCAAATATTATTTTCTCTTGAGGACTATATGTGAATGTCTTTAATGTGAAATATCTTATTCAGATCAGTACTAAATTAAAAAAATTACATGCATTTTGTATGATCCCTCTTATGTTGGTCAACCAATTAACATTTTGCAGATTCTGCAAGGTGTATGTAAACTTTTGACTTCAACTGTATGTTTGCTATGCTGGTCCACCAGTAGGGTGTATTCGATATCCTTACAAATGAACTGCATAACCTACAAAGGTGTTGGCATACCACAACTCAAGCTGAAACATTGCAAAATCCATTGCTCGGTTGAAAGGTGAGCTGCTTGACCTCAGGGTGATGGTTAAGCAGTTAAATGGCGGCATAACAATTTGAGGCATGTTCCTAGGGAGGGTTACAGGTCAACATGTTTCCAGGTATGAAAAACAAAGCTGTAATGACCTGATTCTGCTCTACAAGTCTTCTCTAATTTGTCCAAGACTATCCACCTCTGTCTTTTGAAGTGACTCATTAAGAGTTTACAAGGCAATCACGGAGACTCAGAGCGGTACCAGCTGTAGAAACCATATTTATGTATATACATACGCAGGGTTAACGCTCTAGCCGAAGGCATCGCATGTCCTGCCGAGCTGATTCTGGCAACTCGCTTGGTTGTAAACTGTTGTGTTGGTAAATCAAGCAGCTGTAGGCGAATGAGTGACGTTTTGTTTGAGTCATGATTGGGAGTGGTTTCCCAAATTGTTCTTTTCGTCTTTCAGGTTTGTTTTGCTTGTAATGCTCTTTAAAATAACTCCTCTCGGAGCACGGGACGTTCTGGAGTGGAGCTCTTGTTTTATGGTGATCTGTGCTGATGATGTAGTAGGAGACACATGGTAGGCTGCAGTTGCATAATTTTTGGGTGGCTTGATTCATGAATACGTCTTTGTTCACATCCTGTGGGTCAGACGAGGCTCACTGGAGCGAGTGCCTCCCTTTGCACGTCGCATGCGGTGGCACGTGTTGGAAGCACTTGTCGTTATAATCACTTTCCACCCCCACCTCCCTAATTTCCGCCCATGTCCCTGGAGGTGAGGTTCCTTGGCAGAGAATCTGTGCTGGACTCCCTTCTAGACGAGACGTAATGTACAGTGGTTAGCAATGGGCACAGATAGATAGACAAGTGCTTCTGTCCATGATGATGAAATAGAGTATATGCCATCTTTCTGTCCATTTAATGTCCACTTTATGCATTCATTGTCCTCCTGGAGCACAGACTCCCTTTGGGCTGTTTGACATTGAAGGGGTGCCCCAAGTCCATGTACTAGGTCCAATCAAATTTTGGAGGGAACACTCTGACACAAGCACAGACTTGTACACCCACAAACACACAAGCTGCAGGAAAAAAATCCTTGATGGAAGAAAAAGTGAGAGAGTGTGTGGTCGAGCGAGACCAGTAAATGAAAGCCATGCTCACCCCCCACAAATGTGTGTGTGCGTAAGTGGATCGGTGAGGGTGGGTGTGATTGAGGCACACATCAGCAATCTCCTCCCTCCCTGGTCACTATACATCCTGGAGGACTCCTCGCATTGTCTATCACTCAGCAGAGGCACACGGTGAGCTCAAGAAGTCCTGACCTGACACCAGCAGAAGAACCAGCAGCAGCAGCAGACTTAGAGAAATCGGGCAGCATCCCTTCTCGATTGGAGCAGAGCACCATGGCAGGCAGCACTGTCCTTCACTCGGGCTTCCTTCTGACGCTCGCAGGAATTCTCCTCTTCGCATGCAGCTCAGCGCAAAGAGTCAGAGGCAAGCAGTGTTTTTTATTATGCACCTGTTTGAGTTTCTAAACGTCATGCAGTAGTTCTTATAAAATTAGGATTGAAATGTGACCTCAAAAAGGTGTTGAGCTTTAACTTTTAAGGACAAGTTAACGCTCAAGTAATCATTATGATTAACCTGTTGCATTTGCATCGCAAGATGCCCAATCATTGTTTTTATTTTTCACTCATTTCTAAGAACATGCAATGCATTTTGCAGGTGCATTTGGGCGTGCATGAGCGGAGTTTTAGGGAAATTATATGCAGCGTGATTACAGATGGGGTGAGGCCAAACTCTGCAAAGGGGGAAAAAAAAATGAGCTTGAACCTGAAAGGTGCTGGAAAATTAGGCACGTGCAATTTGTCCGCAGATGTCCAAAATCCTGCTTCAGAAACCAGCCAGGCACTTTGATTTTCTGTCCTCGCCGGTTGCAAAATAACATTTAATTTTGATAGGCTAAAATTTGAAACAGTAGAGCGATAATGGTTACCTCATGGTGTGCGCAGCTGGCCAAAACCAATGTTTTTTTTTTGTGCATGTGTACGTGTGTGTATATATTCCGTGATGGTGCTTGATTGTGTGTGTTCTAGGGCTTGCTAAATTAGTGCATTTTTGAATGTATCTACATATGTTCCAGCACCAGCCTCCTCAGTGCCACAGATGTATGTGCGTATATAATGTATATCGTTGCAAGATCTCTAGCTCCCAGCATCCCTGAGTGCTCAGATTAGCTACGGCATTAGTAATACAAGCTCTCGGTTCACTATCAGCGCTCGTTTATCAGCTATTAAAAACCACCTCCATCTCCGGAGGGGAGGAATGTCTGCGCTGGCTCGGTGCCCTGTCTCTTGTACCGAGCGTCATTCGGCACAGCTAGTCAATCAGCCTAGCAGCACTCTGTGTTTATGTTTCGCTGGCCAACTTTGTTTCCTTATGGATGTTGAGTGGACAAAAAGACAGGGTTTAAATTACCGGGTGGGGCTGAATTCAACAAGACACATTGAAAATAAATTATCTCATCCCTGCTGAAAAGAAACACACTTGTATGATTTGCTGGTTTTAAAGTGGTTCTGGGCCACTTTCAGCTGGTTCCACTTCCACAACATTAGCTTGGTAAGCTGGAGACCAGCTAAACCAGGTAAGACAAGCTTGACCAAGCTTGGAGACCTTCTAGACCATCTTAAACCAGTTAAAACCAGCAAACCCTCCTAGGCTGGTTTTTTCAGCAGTCTGAGATGTCTGCATGTTCACTCGCCTCAGACATAGCTTCTACTTGTTACTGTACTCCAACTTGCCTTGGGGCAAAGACGGCTTAACAAGTCATGTGCAGGCAGATGTACTGTAAAAGCAAGCACAGGAGGTTCACAATGCACCCTGAGATCCAAAGCCAAACACTATCAGGGAGGGGAGAAAAATAACATTGAATTTTCAATGTGTTTGGGTGTGGTGTTAACAGTCGAGGGTTGTCTGTAAGCTACTAATACTGGTTGTGGTCATATCAAAATGTGTCTAAGTGAGCATCTTAGAAAAGTCAGAACGAGACAAGGAGGATGAAAGGATTTGGGGGCTGAAGGGGAGAGGAGAGCAGCTGTTGAGTGCAGAGATCAGAACTGTTGTAAACGTGCCTGAAAGACGAATGATTTGCTGAAGTCTGGGAAAACGGTAGATTTACAGTCCCTTTGTGCCCTCAGGTGATTTGCTTCTTCTGAAGTCTGGTGCCATTTTTTTAAATCATCATGTTTGTCCTGTAATGTGGTGCGCAAGAGCTTGGAGTTCAACATAAGGACCAGATTTCTGGATTTTCCATCAAAAGTGCTGACTTCAAGAAATAGTTCAACCCAAAACAAAATCTGTCATCATTTACTCACCCTCAAGTCGTTTCATTACTCTACAGCCTTCCTTCTTCTGCAAATTAAGATACTGTGGACGAAACATGTTTAAAAACACTGTTATCTTCCACAGAAAAAAGTAAGTCATATAGATTTGGACGAAGATGTACTTGTAACTTTTTGGGATTAACTAATTTCTTATTTAAAGACTTAAACATAATGAAAATACAGTCAGCAACAAGTCGCTCGATTTGATAAAGTGAGCTGATCTTAAATCCAGACTTGGCAAGTGCCTTGTATTGCATGGCTTCATTCCAAGAGGAATGCTGTGAATCAAACTGACCCTTCTAGAAATCAATGTGTTTGTAAATTATGTTTCAAGTGGAACAAGTGCCAGACATCCAATAAAAAACTGGACCGTATTCATGCACAAGCTAAAAACGAACCGTATCTGACAGAACACAGCTTTGGGGCAGGGCTTTGGATGGGAGCTGATCAGTCTGAGTCTGGAAATCATTCAACATCAGCGCCAGGAAAGAGCATGCATGATTACGCTTGTCAGTGGTGTCAAATGAGATATACCTTCCCCCTTTTGCTTCCCCTGCATATCTCTGCTATTTGCCCACCCTCTGCGTTTCTAGATTGTTAGGGGTACTGCATCAAATCTTTGGATTCAAAAACACAGGAAGGAAACACTGATTCTGTGGAGTCGATTTCTTTTTCATCCATGTGCAATCCAATAGTTTAGCAATAATTTTATTTACTTCAGAAAGTGAAGTGTGCAACGTGACTTGGCTAAGACTATAATTACTCGAGTTATTGAACTCTTTAGGGATGGGAAATGTTATTCTTTCTAAGTTGAAATGTAATAGACTTTGGCTTGTTGGCTTTTGTTTTCCCTTAAAACAAGATTTTTTTTTTTTTTTATTCTGCACAACTGATGAACTTTGGAAGTATTAATTTCTTTTATACATTGCTTTCATTCACTTCTGTGTGAATGAATGCAAATAGAACCACCAGACTGACATGCTTTTAAATGCGTTTGTGTTTTTCCTTGCCCTTGACCACAGAGGTCAAACCATCGTCCAGCCCTCTTCCACTGGCATGGTAAAACTCTTGTAACTGCAACACAGCTTTTTTACGATTCTTGTCAGATGTAAAACTATTAAAATTTGGGAACAGAAAAAAATCCCTCAGCTACAGCTTTTAAACATTTGTGGTAACAAGCTGGTGAGAACAGGTAAACCAATAACACCGCTCAACCGCAAGTGTCAAGCTTACCCATGACTCAGAGTCTTGGCCTCAGTGTAAAGCTACTCTGACGTGGTTTAGGAATTGAAAAATACGTGAATGAATAGATGAAGGAGCAAGACTGCGCCTGCCTGTTAATTATAGTTAATCAAAGTGATACAGTACATTGTTGTAATGGTAGGGAACACCTAAAGTGGAGCTCATTTTCAAGTGGTCTTCACTGCTGAGTTTATTTTACAATGATCCCAGTGATTTAGTGGTTTGTATTTTTTCCCTCGTACAAATCCAGCAGCTTCCCTGACCACACACGCTTCCTCATTTCTGTTTGTTTAACTGATTTCAAAAGATTAAGAAGACGAGTTACTGAATTAGCATGTTGACTTTCCACGTCTATGCTTCAATGTAGGAAGATTTGAAAGGCGCCTTCATAGATAGTTCAGAATTAAATTCTGTCATTATTCACTCACCTTTATTTTCTTCCAGACTTGCATGCTGCTATTTTTCATCAACACAAAAATAGCATGCAATAAAAAAAAAAAACACTTAAAACTTAAGAATCTTATGCAGCTCTTTTCCAAACAATGTTCAACGTGACCGTAAACATCCAAAAACAACAAAAAAATGGTTATAAAAGTGGTCCTGAAGTTGATGCGCTATATTAAAAGTCTTCTGAAGTCATACGATCTTCTGGTGAGCTGTTCACCCTATTGAAAAAACAGCATATGCTGGTTAGGTATGTTTTGAGGCATAGTTGCTGGTTTGAGCTGGTTTAAGATGGTCCTTAGCTAGTCATGTGCTGGTCCTAAGCAACTAGCTCTCCGACAGGACCAGCTAAAACCATCTCAAACCTGCAGCCATGCTTCCAAACATACGTAACCAGCATATGCTGGATTTTTCAACAGGGAACTCAAGAACCATTGCGACTGAATCAGTTGAGTTAAACTCAAGAAGTGAATCAGTGAATGAAATCATTTTTATTGAGTTTCCCTGTTTAAAAATGAGCTGGTTTAAGATGGTCATGAGATGGTTTAAGCTGATCATGTGCTGATCCTAAGATGGTCCTGAGCAGAAGCTGGTTGCTTAGGACCAACACATGACTAGCTAAGGACCATCTTAAACCAGCTTAAACCAGCAACCATGCTTCAAAACATACCTAACCAGCATATGCTAGTTTTTTTTTCAATAGAGTTAACAGCTCACCAGAAGATCGTATGACTTTAGAAGACTTATAATATAGTGCATCAACTTCAGGACCACTTTTATAATAATTTTATGGTGATTTATTTTTGTTTTTGGATGTTTATGCACATGACCATCTTAAACCAGCTCAGGACCAGCTCAAACCAGCAGCCATGCTTCAAAACATACCAAACCAGCATATGCTGGATTGTTCAACAGGGAACTCCAGAATCACTAAAACTAAATCTGTTGAGTTGAACTCAAGTCTTCTGACGTCAAACGATCTTCTGCTGAGCTGTTAACTCTAGAACCTCTGCAACTGAATCAGTTGAGTTGAACTCAAGAAGTGAATCAATGAATGAATCATTTTTTTATTGAGACTCCCTGTTGAAAAAAATAGCATATGCTGGTTAGCTATGTGTTGAAGCATGGCAGCTGGTTTGAGCTGGTTTAGGATGGTCATATGCTGGTCCTAGGCAACTAGCTCCTCCTCAGAACCAGCTCATAACCAGCTTATAACCAGCTCACGACCAGCTTAACCCAATTCATTCACTGATCCATTTTTTGCATTCAACTCATTGACTTAATCATCTGGTCAGTGCAGTTCTTGAATTACCAGCTCACTAAAAGACTTGACTTTATAATACAAATCTGTCGTATGAACCTCTGTGGTAATTTTTGTTGAAGACTTTTTCATATATATTTATATATATATATATATATATATAAAAAAAAATCTCTACAGACATCAAATGGTTTTAGGTTGGTGAATAGCTATTAACAGAATTTTCATTTTTGGGTGAACTGCCCCTGTATTAAGCCTGATTAATGAGAGCTTCGGTTAAAGTTGTGTTTTATCATCATGACTTTGACAAATAGGGGCGAAGAGCTTGACCTGCCACGCTTGCAATTACTTATAACATTAAATACACACATCACTTTCCAAAGGCCCCGACCAACCAGTTTAAATCAGTTTAAGGAGGACATTTCGTGGCCTCTTTAACTCAGCGTAATCGTTAAACAGTTCTGATTGATGGGAAAAAGGTGGAAGCGGAAAAACCTCCGCTCAGCCTGGTGGCTTATTGGATTTAGAATAGGCCTGAAACTGACTCGAGACATTTTCCACGCTGCAAATTATCCAATGAAATGGCAGTGAAAGACGACGCTGGTATAAAAAGGAGGTAATTTATAATGAATTGCTTGGCGCGGGATTGAACAGATAATGAATCAGATCACTTTAAAAGTGTGTCTGTGTCAAATTCCCAAAACTGTACAAAGCTCATAATTCCTCTGAATGTAATGCCGCGTAACAAGTGCGCAATATTGGAGGTCCATATGCTACTGTCCTTTGAGGGAAGTGATGAGGAGCTCAACTGTGAAAGCCATTGTCCTTGATTTACCTCAACGATGATTTTCATGGCACACACTTTTGTGCTTCTCAAAAGAGTACTCCTCTGTCCCCCTTTGGCCTCATAAATCAATAAACCCCATAAATTCACAAACACATGGGAAACATAAAGTCTTACTCTTTACTCTTTAAGTAATTAATCATTTATTCATTGCGGTGTTCTGAAAGTCACTCTTTTTACGCAGTTCCATTGAATGTCAAACATAGAAACACAAAACGTTTGAAGAGCTGCAGCACTGTTTCATAAGCCAATTAAAAGTATTTCAAACACAATTTTTTCCTTTTCACAGTAAGAAGACAGAATATGAAGGTTCGCATCAACGCCACCGAGGACACCATAGTACTGAAGTTCGTCCGACCCAACCCTGACGTCAAACTTGAAGGTTACATCTTGGGCTACGGTTCCAGCATGTTTTCCAAACAGTTCATTCAACTTCCAGAAAACGGGGAACCCTATGAGACTGAGATTGGTAAGTTTGAGTTTAACCACAGGCAGCCGTTATTTCGCTTAAGAGCTTGAATGAAGCCCACAAAACAATCACTAATGTTGTTTTGTGGGTTAGCATGGGAATGGAAGAGTAACCACAAATGTTGATTCCTTGACCCATCGAAACCACCGTTTTGATTTGCACACCTATGTTAGGCCAACTCTGCCATTATTTGAGAACATAAACTGTAATCGAACCCAAAATGAATGCTATTTGTTAAGGGTTTGGTAACCACAGTATTTGTCTTCACCAAAAAGCCACACATCACACTTGACAAGGTAAAAAGGTCACATATTACTCCCAGTAACACTAACCACATTATTTTTTTCTGTAAAATAACTTCCTGTTGTCCATTCATCATCACTCTCCCAGGAGCTACAATCCTAGAGTTCATTCTGAAGAGGTTAGGGTCAGGTCATAGGGACCCTAAAGCTAATATTATTTTTTACAAAATGGGTCCATGCCAGGTGCTTCATTTTGCTTCTGTAGGTATAACAGTGTGCAGCTGCTTGTAGATTTCATTGGATTTTTTGTTAAATTCGGTATTGGACGATATTTGATAGCTATTTGTTCATACTTGTTTCTCTTATTTTTAGATTTTAGATAACTTTCACTGCCATTTAACATTAGTTTTTAAGTCCATAAATAAATAAATAAATTTTTAAAGATACTGTTAAATGTTTATCAAATCTTAAAATTATAAAATAGATCCTTTGATTAACTATAAAAATGGATAGAAGTTTACTATAGGATGTTTCTCGGTTATTGGCTATAACATAAAATAATAATCAAATTCAACAAATGTATATAGAATTTTTATATTAGCAATTTTGCTGGTACAACAGAATGCAGCTGTTTGTGGATTTCACTGGATTTATCGGTACCATATTGGTTATTGGCCGATATAAGAGATATATATGCTGTCAGTTAATGTTGACTTTTAAGTTATTTAAAATAATAATATTAATTTAAAAACTGTTGAATGTTCTTTTTAGCAAATCTCAAACAATTATTTTACTTTTAGTGTTTTATTTTAACAAAATTTAACAAAATAAGCTCTGATGCCTATGTTTACTTATGGGAATTAAAATAATTATTTTAGTTTTAGTATTTTATTTTAACAAAATCGGATAGAACTTTTGATCGGCTATTTATCGGTTATCGGTTATAACATGAAAATAATTAACAACTTTATATAGAATTTTTATATTTGCCATTTATGTGTTGTCAGCCATAACATGAAAATAAGTATTTGTTTATGTAGAATTTTAATATCGGACTTAACAACAATGACGTGAAAATCATTATTGGCTTATCGGTATTAGAATTGTAATATCCTAATAATATTTTAAAAACACTGCTGAATGTTACTTTTAGCAAATCTCAAAATGAATATCCATTTCCATACTGTACATTATAATGCCTAAGTTTACTTATAGCAATTAAAACAAGTATTTTAGTTTAAGTGTTTTAACAAAATTGAATAGAATTTTACTATCAGCTATTTATCGGTTTTCAGCTATGAAAATAAATGAAAATAATGATCAACTTTGTGTAGAATTTTTATATTGGCCATTATCAGCCTTAACATGAAAATAAGCATTTGTTTTATGTAGAATTTTAATCGGACTCTTATCGGTTAACTTAATGTGAAAATAATTATCGGCCTATCGTGTCACACAAAATTTTAATATCCTAGAAAATGCAAATAATCAATGTTGTATAGAAGTTTTAGATTTGCCATTTATCAGTTATCAGCCATAACATGAAAATGAGTATTTGCTTTATGTAGAATTTTAATATCGGGCACTTATCGGTTAACAGCAATGATGTGAAAATCATTATCGGCTTATCAGTGTCATAATTTAATAACCTAGAAAATGCAATTCTGGTCACTAGTGTTGACGGCACACAATGCATTCATATGTGTCTCTCTGTCGAGATTTAAGATTGAAATAAATAAGGTATCAACCTTCAAGTCGAGGCCTTTGAAGTTCAGTTCAGTGGAAAGCACTGATGCAAGCATATAAATGATTGTGCATTGACGCTTATACGCTTATCCAGAAGCCTGAAAACAAAGCATTGTTTGTTCCAAAAGGAAGGGCCTCTGAGTTTTTGGCTTCTTTACCTATGCAATCCAACACGGGAACACACAGTCACATCATTATTCAATACTGGCTGCAGACTGAAGGATCATTTCACTTGAATTTACAGTGTGTGCTGAGATTTCAATATGATACACGTGCACAACAGATGGTCGAAAGGCGAAAGCAGTTATTGGCGTCTTCCCAACTTGACATGCCACACGCACATACACTCATAAATGTTTAGATTCATGTGGACTTAGGTACTGGCATTTTGTATCAGTCTAATGGGCTCTTTTCCCTGTGTACTTATTCATAACTGTTAGAAAGGCAACCTGATCACCCCAACAAATCAAATATTTGGCAAATGTGCTGTTTAATTCTGTTACATTGGAAATATGGATGTTTAGCAAACCTTTTGTCATCACAGAGCTATAAACAGTGTGAAACGATTCCCATTAAACAACTCAAGACATTTTATTAAACAAAAGTCCACTAGAATCTTTCAGAACTGTGGGTCAGTGACAAATATGAGTGTTCTTGATATAGTAAAGGCCTGAATCACATGCAACAAGTAATTACAACAAACTTTTATATCATTTTTAACAAAATGTTAAAGTGAATGACTTGGTATGACAAATGAAACTTGTTCTACATACTTTCAGTGTGTAAATATCTTAATCATTTTCCAAATAAGAGGTTTTACATGGATTTGTCAAAGTAAATGTATTTTTTACGACCTTAACTAACCTTGCCATGTCATAAAACAGTGGTTCCCAATCCTGGTCCTGCACATTTGTGATGCCGCTCTTATCTGACAGACAAGTCTTGAAGTCTTTACTAATGAGCTGAGGAGTTAAATCGGGTGTGTTTGATTAGGTACACATCTAAAATGTGCAATGTTGGGAGTTCTTCAGGACCAGGAATTGAAACCACTGTCAAAAAGGTCAAATTATCTGATTTTATAAGACTTTGACACACAGTCATGAGAGCCTTCAAGGGTCAACCTTTTGTTGACATGTGTTGTAGCCTTTACATTTCTTGTTGGTCGGAAGTTCATGAAAGGAACTTGCACTGCACCATGAAATTGCCCTTTTTATGGCTTTGTTTGAACCCTTAAATAACTTGAGATGTTTGCTTTCACAGATGCTGAGCCCAAGTACCTGGTAGCTGTTCAGCCCATCCCAACCAACGATGTGAAGAAGCACTGCACAGGTAGCATGCAAAATACATTTTAAAAAAGAAAAGTATTGGCAATGGATTTAAAAATCGAAATAGTCCATGACAGGGTATATTTAGTGGAAAACACGCAACAGATGTGCTATTGAACCAGTAGGAACCTTTGAAGACCTTCAGTTAGCATTGGCTTCTGGTAACTTTGAATAAATCTGGGCTTGGAACAGGTAAGGTGAACCTGGACAAACCTCTTCACCTGGTGATCGATTCTGTCACGCCGACATCCGTGCTTCTGTCCTGGGGAACCTACTTGAAGACACCCTACGAGGGAAACATCATGAACGACTGCTTGGAGGATGGGTGAGTTGCACACAACATCTGGATTTTACTTTTTCCTCCACCAACGTGTTCCATATGAGTGCCCTAAATCCCAGAGGAAGACTTAATTTACTTCACTTCATATTTAGGGTCCATTTAACCCGAAAAACATGGAGAAAAAAAGATAATGAAATATCATAGCAACCTGTCTCCAGCATTTAGGGGTCCCGTCCTTAGAAACCTTACAGTGCAGTGCAGGTTTTTATTCAAAGTTCTCACTGCACTGACAGGAGACTGGATTTATGTCGCGTAACCGAGAGACCCATTCAATGAGTGTGATGTTTTTCTACCCTAGAAGAAAAAAATGTGTGGGATATGGATCCCTGCCACTGCAGGTGTGGTATGCGTCCACTTTTAAACGCTTTTTGAGGATACAAGCACTGTTGGGACGCACTGACATACGCTCAGCCTCCCTAACTCGCTCTGGTTTTCATATGCAGAAGTATGTGAACTTTTTTCTCCGTTAAGGGGAGACTTTTGGAAAAGCCATTGGAAAAGTTGACCTAGACCAAAACAGTTGGGAGCTGAAGTCGTGTACCAGTACTCTTAATAAACCTAACATAAGCCCCTCTGTTTAACACCTGACCACTGCTATGGTGACAGAAAATCAGTTTATTCAAATTATGGGGTCTCCAACAAGCATCACTTGATGATTAGCCAAAATAAGGGTGCAGAAATGACTCATGAGATGTTTGTCTGCTACAGGGGTTATCAACTCTGGCCCTCAATGTCCACTTTTCTGAAGAACTCACCTGCCAATAACTTTCCTAGTAATCCTGAAGACCTTGATCAGCTGAAGTTTGATTAGGGAACTTCAAGAGCCAGAGTTGAGAACCTTGGTCTACTAGATATTTACAATAACCAATGTGTCTTTGAATCAGGCATTACACCATCCGCTATAGAGAAAGAAACAGGAAGTGGATTTACCAGACCTGCCCCACCTCTGATACTGTGATCGACAACCTCAAGCCCAACACAAACTACGAATTTGGTGTCCGATCCAACAAGGACGACCGTAGTGGAATGTGGAGCAAGCCAGTGATCCACAACACCAACATGGGAGGTAACAGATGCCTCAAAACATTGATTCAAATTTATTTTGGCTTAGGAACTGAAATATGATCAAGCGTAACTTTCATTGCTACCATTTTTCAGACAAAAACATGCAGATGAACTACAAGCCCAGCCGTCCCCTTGCCAAGACTTTGGTATGTAATGTTGTTTCATGTCAATCTTGCTAGCACTCTATGCTTTGAATTTTTCAAAGCTATATCTTCCTGGATTGCCTGTCTAAGATTATTTAGAATTGTTTATTTGGTCTCCCACCATGTTTAGCCAGGATTTCCTTTCTTAGTTTCTTTTCTGCCATAGTCTGTTTTTGAACTGTCATGAACACAAAGAGATTTGCCTGCGAGCAAACTCTTTTTTTCACATATTCTCAATCTCTTGAGTTAAGAAACCAGTTGTTGGCATATGGATGTTTGTAAGAGACTTGACTTTCTCAGTGGAGACTGGAAATAATACATGCCTGTCAAGGCATTTCAGGAACACTTTAGACACGGTGGAGAGACCCTGATTACAGAGTTCTTTACATGATATGAAGACCGAAAGCTGTTCTGTGTTCTTTCACTCTACACGTCTTTTTTTTTTAAAGAAGGAAGGAAAAAAATGTGTGTAACCCTGTTTTTACAGGCTGGACCCCACACCAGTCTGTTCCCACCTAGAATTGGTAAGACCATCAACTACTACTTTTAAGAATTGCCCTGTATGTAGTAAACAAGAGAATTCTGTCATCATTTATTCACCCTCATGTCATTTCAAACCTGCATGACTTACTTCCTTCTGTAAATAATTTTGTACAAAAGCACACTGTTCTTTTCTATACAGTTGAAGCATATAGTGACAAAGGCTGTCAAACTTTAAAAGGTATCAAGAAATATAGTATTGGGACATTTAAAGAGTAGCTTAGGTAGCTTTGAATATGGAACATGCTAAAATTGAAATGTAAAGTGTGTAATTTCTTTGCTTCTAATAACCACAGTCTAGCATTGGTCAAACTCCACCCCAAACTCACACTATTGGTTGAGGCACTGTTGCTATGCTAGGCTGGTCAGAATCCTTAAATAAACAAAGGAATGTTTTGATAACACAGCAGTGTTTGCACACTATCATTGTCTTTACATAGTTTTAAGGTGTATTTAGGTTTTAAACCTTGATAGCCTTTTTCATGGCTTGGCAAATCCTAGTCACTTTATGCTGCATTACAGGTTGTTCATTTTTGAGTGAATGTTTATTCTTTAATCTGTCTTTTGGTCCATCTGTAAAATGAGTCAAACCTGGAGATCTGTTTGAAAACGTTTTATGTTGGTTTCTTCCTTCGCAATCTCCTTTCTAGTTCTCAACAACATAAGCCAGCCAGGACAGCCCAAAAACACAGGCGTTAATGGAGGTCCCAGAACATCTTTTGGTAATTTTCCCCTCTCACTCCCTCTGTTTGCACTCTTCTTTCATACAGGATTTGGTTTTATTCCAGTCATTCCCTTTAAACTGGCATTTGAAGTCACAGTAAAGACATTCAGTACTTTCCCCCTCTCAAAAGCCTTGTTGGGGATGCCTGCTCACTTTTTCTTTCTCATTTTTTTTTTCCATTTATGAAAACATTGCATTATTTCCCACAGCGCCACCAATGGGCCAGCAAGGAACTGTGGCTGCTCCAAGAGCCAATGAGCCAAAATGGCCTCAGCTCCCATTGGGTAACCGAGAGATGTTTTGTTTTGAATCATTCTGCTTATGAGCAGTCAGTTGGTAATCGCTTTGCTGGGTGTGGGTGGGGATTAAAGACGTCCGCTGTTATGATTGGCTGCATGCTGGCATGCCTTGTAAGAAAGTCGAGTTAGAAAGTCCTGATCCCGCCGTGATGAGGATTCCTGACCGGTCGCCTCCACAGTGAGAAGGAGGAAGTGTGAGTGTAAGTTTTCACAGGGTGCTGCACAGCGAAAGCCCCTCTGTGGTCACGCATGGTCACGCATTTGGCGCGGTTTCTGTAGGCCTGCTCACGCTCCACCCATCAGCACCAGTCAGACACTCTGTGTCCACCAATCAGCTCTTTCCCTGTCACGCTCATCTCTGCACATTCAATCCCCTATCATTTCATCACCTGTCAATCACATCATAACTGTTATAAATGTTTGGTTTCCTCAGTCCCCCATCTGTTTTATTACTGCAGCCATAAATGGCACTCTATGTCTTTATTTCTGTCTTTTTTCTCTTTGTCCTTCTGTGTCAATGTGAATCCTTTCTCTAAACTCTGTCCTGGAGGGCCGGTGTCCTGCAGAGTTTAGCTCCAACCCTAATTAAACACCTGAACCAGCTAATTAATGTCTTATTAGGCATGCTAGAAACTTCCAAACTGGTGTGCTGAGGCTAAAGTTGGAGCTAAACTCTGCAGGACACCGTCCCTCTTTAGTCTGTTTTTCTGAACCTCATCTTGTTTTCTATCTTCTGAACTTCTAAACCATCTCTTTTTATGATCTCATCAACCCTTTCATTCAGAATTTTTGCATTTTGATCTGCTGGCCTTTGTTCAGTCTGCATGAAGTCACTGCACGCGGAGAAAGAATCAGTCCCATGTTAGTTCTTGCAGGGGAAAGGCAGAATTCTGGGAGTCCCACCTCCTTTCCTGTCTTCCTCTGTCTCTGAACTCTGGATAAGATAACAGTACAACTCTCTCTGTGTTTTTCCACTTGGAGCCAAACTGATTATGAGACCAAAGTCATCAAGTTCATTCTCATCTCCCCTAAGAAAACAGTCAGAATGAATACTCAACGTCGGTAACAGGCACTCAAGTATCCATACCATCAAGAGTCAATGGGATGGGACTGAGTAACTGTTACAGATGTGTTAAATATCATACCAAACATTCTTAACGTAACACTCTCAAAGATAATTGGCATTGATGGTTCCGTATAGATCCATTAACATCCATGGAACTTTCCATTCTACTAAAGATGTTCTTCACACTAAGAAAAACTATTCTTTCAAGAAGGTTCTTTGGAGAACCTTCTATGACATCACTGTACCCTTTGAGTGTACAGGCCACCCTGTTGGGAATCTTACTCCATTAATGGTCTCAATAATCAGTCCTGCTGGGAAATCCAGATAAAACCAGTTTAAGGTGGTCCAAGCTAGACAGATCATCAGTTGTCCTACCACCTGGTGGGACCTCTGGTTTGAGCTTTTTGGCTAAGCTGGTGATCCGATTAACCATGTTCCATCTTCAACTGGTTGACCAACTAGACCTCCGTGAGGTGTAAAGGCTTGGTTTTTCCAGCATGGAGAGCTCATCTGCTCCTTTCTCCTAAACAGATTCAGACAGCCATGTTAGAAATGATTCCTCTCAACTGGTGGAGATCCCTCCCGTCCTTCCCCAACTCCTATCCACTAAACCCTCCCGTCCTTCGGTCACCCCTACCCCCTATTCCGTACCCAGCAGTACCCGGACACCCCCACACGGACACTCCCAAACCAGTGCACCTAGTGCCACTCAGATGCCACATAGTTCCTCTGGTAATTCCAATGTTTCCTTCCTCTTTTTTAAGTTCTTTAAAAATTCAGTTTTCAGGATCTGATGGTTGACAGGTAATGAAAAAATAACATATTACTTCAGTGAGTCACATAGATACTTGGGAATTTTATTTTGGCGTTTGCCGTTCAACCTTTGGCTATGCGTTCCACCACCGCAAAAATTAGACTAAACACCAGAATATCAGACTTCAAAGCTTTATTCAATTCGTTCTCCACTGGTTTCAGAGAAAAGTGATACGCAGGAAATTAATGGATGTTCAAACCACGTTTCAGTCAAGCAAATTTGGTAACATCAGCCACAAACAGACATTATTTCACACTCCAGCTCAATGGATTACAGGAAGAGCTGTCTGTAGTCTATGCAATTGAGACTGCCAGTAAAAACAGCAAGAACCAGTGACATCAGTTCACATAATCCTCTCATTTATTTGCTCTGTCAGGCAAGCTATCACAACCGTCCCATTGGTGTATATCATGTCTGTGTTATTGTCTGAAATCAAGCTTTCCTGTATCCTCCCCTACCATGTTTTGTCTTCACAGGAATGCACTGCTGCACTTTACTGCAATCACCAGCATGTCAGATTTAGTTTTACTGCAGTCAGAACAGACATTATTTATTGTTAAAATCACACATCATTCAGCTGTACTATAAATAATAGTTTCTCTCTTTCAAACATTGTAAGCTACTTACAGTTTTTTAGTCATCATAGGTGTTCCAAAATATGCATCCAATGTGGGATAGCCAATCCCATGATGCACTGGGAAAATTGTAATTACTGATATAATTCTTCCAGTACCAATAAGTATCAATAAAATTGTAATTACAAATTAACTTATACAGTCATACAATGTTTTCATATTTTGTACATTTTTATGCTTATTGAAAATTTTGCACTGTTAGCTTAGCAACATGCTAACACAAAAGTTTCTACCTACAGAAAGTGTTCCAAATCAGTCAGTTAGCAGAGTTGATACCTGAAACACAACTAGCTAACTTTCACATCTCTCATCAGCTCGCAGATGGCAAATCTTTTTAACACATAGCAGGCCTAACATGATTGTACAGTGCCTGCCTCAACATGCAGTACTTCACAGAGTTGACAATACATAACCAAAGCTGCTGTTGTTGTTGTTTTTGTAATCTAGGTAAGAACATCCGGAAAGAATCCATCTCTTCTCCACCCAAACCCGTTGATTCAGTCTTAACAGTGACCTCCAGGAACGAGACATCCCTGGGCAGATACCATTTCTCTCTCTCTAATGGCATGAGACCTTCTTCCCCCAGGCTTGGTGACTCCTCCAGAAGATATGGGGGTAAAAGATATTACTCTTACCCCTCGTACTCCAGTCTTTTTCTTTCTTCTGTTCTTTTTCTTTTCTGCTCTTCTTTATTTTTTCACGTCAAGTACTTTTGTCTTGTTTTTTTTTTAGCAAAAAGACACTTTTATTAAAATTTCATATAATTAAAATCTTAATTAGATTTGTTTTCAAGGGATATTTGTGAACCTGGACCACAAAACCAGTAATAAGTAGCACGGGTATATTTGTAGCAATAGCCACCAATACACTGTATGTGTCAAAATGATCAATTTTTCCTTTATGCCAAAAATCATTAGGATATTATGTAAAGATCATGTTCCATGAAGATATTTTGTAAATTTCCTACCATAAATATATCAAAACTTAAATTCTGATTAGTAATATGCATTGCTAAGAACTTCATTTGGAGGCGATTTTCTTTTTTTTTTTTTTTTGTTGCACTCTCAGATTCCACATTTTTTATATAGTTGTACACTGACCAAATATTGTCCAATCCTAACAAACCATGCATCAATGAAAAGCCTTTTTTTCAGCTTTAAGATGTATAAATCTCAATAAAAAAATACTTTTTTTTTTTTTTTTTTTAAATTCTATAAATTTTGTTAAAATACTATATTTTTATTTATTTTTTTTTACTGGAAAACAACAAAAAAACACTTAAGAAAATAATTTCCCCCTCTTTGTTCTCCCCTGTCAGCTATTTATTCTCCCCCGTCAGCTGTGTTATTTTGGTTGCAGTTCTCTTGGGGCAATTTTTCTTCAAGAGCCAAATTTTCTCCTTTGCAACATGTGGTGTGTGTGTGCAGACCATCATACTCTGTCACACCTGACAGTTTTACTGTCAGCGAAGTATGTGCGATTTAGCCCGATGGGCACGCAGACCGCCAACATTTGCACTAATCTGATCTTGAAAGCCTTCTCTTCCCCTCAGGTAGTTGAGCGGCAGCCTATAACTCTTTATGTAAAACCCCAGTTGTCTTCAGCTGCTGTGCACCTCAGCAAACAATGTGATGCTGCCTTAGTCTTCCTTTTCTCCATAACACCCACTCTTTTCCCCTCCAACAGCTAACGGTGAGCACCATAAGGGACTTTCTCTCCCCAAACCAGTCGTGTGGTCCAGAACAAGAATGGGTAAACAGAGCCAACTCGTCCTCTGTGTTTTAGCCAACATTAACCTGCAGAAAGTCTGTTTGTAACGCAGCCCGTGTGCCCATGTTGGTGTCCTTCCCATCCTGTAAACTCGTGTCTGTCCATCCATCCGTCCATTCATTCACCAGTCAACCCATTTGCTCGCAAATCTGCCATGTTGTCTTTGACATTTGTTGTCGTTTTGCAAGCTTCTGCAGATCCCATGCTGCCGCGAGCTTTGTGGTGTAATTGTCAAAGCTTTTCCCCAGATTGGTTTCTTTAATTTCTAAACCATCGTGGTGCTGTAGGACATTTATTTTCAAGAGAAAAACATGTCTTTCGGAGGACACAGAAACCCACCGCAATGTCCTAAACTGTCTCGTAACATTCTGTGGCTCTTTTATTTGTGCATTTCAGCAATAATGTTTGAAACTTCTGCAGAGGACTGTAGCTGCTTCTGGTTGAAGTTCATTGTGTGCATGACGACTTGCATGCTTTATTGTAGTCACGAGCTTCCATGTGGTTTGAGGTCTTTTTTTTTGGTCTTCCATATTGTTTATCCATGTAGCAAAAACAAAAAAAGGCTGACAGATTATAAATGATAGTATTTATCCATGAACTATTAATTCTCATTACTCTACTTCACAAATTGAAGTAAACATGGCAAAAGACTTGCCAAGAATTGAATAGAATAACAGTTGATTTAGTGCCCAGATGACTAACAAAATCATAAAAATCAGGTATCAGCAGTAAAACAGCCACAAAATATGCAAAACTTAACACAATCTGCACAGCAAACCAGTTTTGACTAGTCTTGGTTTTGGAAAATGCAGCAGACTTCTGCAATCTGGCGTACTTTATAAAGACTGTACTGCACCCACCGCAATCCAGATACTGAAGTGGCTCTATAAATTTCCAAAAGCATGTTTAACTACATTAAACATCTGGGTATTATACCACTATTCCTTATTATTTGATCATTTGATGAATTGCTGCTGCCATTATCAGTAGAAAATCACACAAATAAAGCAATCACAGACAAAACAAAGTCTGCAAAATGATTGTCACATCTTGTTACTTACAGCTTGTGCAAAAACAGTGGAATACAACAAAATTGTTGGCATGAATTCTCTGAGGAGGATCTGAGGAGATGGTTGGTGGCTTTCATTGAAGAGAGGACCCACGGCAGATTTGTTTGACAGTGACTGCCTGAAATCATCTAACCACAACAGTTTTAGATCACCCAAAACATCGGGCATCATCACCAAAAATCTCGGCTGGCTCTCTGGAAATTACGTTCCCTCTGCAAAAGTATGACATCTGTTGGTCCTTAGTTTTATTTTCAGCAAAGTTTGGCGCTTTCACCACCCAGCTTTGCAGTTTTTACTCGTGCCACAGGCTTTAGGTAGCTGAGCTTCTTTTGATTGCCCTGTGATGAACTGAGGGTTTCACAACTGGTGCCTCGGATGTAAATTGAATCAGTTTTCCTGGGAAGAGTCCACATGCTCTAGCCTGTTTGCTTTTGGCTGGACTGCAAGATGGCATTGAAAACTGAAGGCTTGAAAGGCAGTTGAAGTGCCAATGTTTAGACTTCACCCATGCAATCAGAAAGAAAACAGAGAATTTTATTTCATTTGCCATTAACTTCACAAGCGAGTTCGACCTCTCAATTTGCTACTCTCATTTAGCAAAGCATCCAAATTGTAGGTTCTCAAAAGTAAACAAGAATTATGCTCAGTTGTATTTAGAGTATCAGATACTCCAATTTCCATAGCATAGGAACAAGATTTGAAATCGGTGTTTTCATCTTTGGAGATTTTGTTTGAAACATTGTGGTTCAGAATGAGGGCATTTCATCTTATGTTCCGTATTTTGAACTAATATATTCTAAGCTAGCAACGTTTTGAGGTTGGAGGTTAATGGTTAATTGAAAACAGGTGTTTTCAAGGTACACGTTGTAGGTTTTTCACTAAACCAACCACGTTAAGGGTGGTAGTGATGTATTCCACTGTTTTTCATAAAATCATAAGACAACTTGATGAAAATGTGTGAATATTACGAGAATGTGTGGAGGTTAGAGGGAAGGGTTACTTTTGACCTCTTGCTGCAGTGTTTTAGGTGCCATTTTTGACTGCGTCCTTGTTAGTTCATATTGGAAACGGAGGAAAGAAATAGGAGAGTAGGATATCTGAATCTTCATGACTTTCGCTTCCATCATTACAGGTTCTCCAGCTGCACGCCTTCCTATTCCAGCAAAAAAGCCTAATCTTGTTGGCAAACCTGGAGGATTAGGTGGGTAACTTGTTAATTAAACCTAAAAGTTGAAAGACTTTTGTCCACCTCATGGAACCCCATAATCTGCAAAATGAAAAGTACAATGTGAATTAATTTGTGAATTAACACTAAACGACTTGGTAAGGTGCTATGATTTAAAACATTTTATGTATACACTTTCATATAAACAGCAGACAAGATGACAGGCCTGAATCAGGACAAAGCTTCCATCTTGAAACCCAAGCTCCCACCTGTTACAGCAAAACCATCCAAACCAAAAACAACATCTTCTCCTGCAGTGACAGGTTTGGTTTAATAGGAAGTTTTATATGATTCTTCAATATTCTGCGGAAGGTTGAACATTTTTTGAATAGTCTTTTACATGGTGTATAAAAATACACTTTGTTTGGTGTCCTAGCACCCCGATTTGAAACATGGGAGAACTCCTCAGTATTCAGCTCTGTTCCTGCTTCTAAAGTTGATGCCATGGGAAAAGAACGTTACATCGGTAAGTGAACTTTCTTTACTACTGTAGCTGTGCTTGCCAAGTGCTCTGAGTGACGCAAATTTGAGTTTCAGAGAATTTAATCACCAATGTGTTGTTGTTTTCCAGCTCCACATGTGGTCTATAAGACGGATAAGAAGCCAGATGAACCCTGCTCCATCACCACCTCTCTGAGTTACTTCCCTGAGGAGGAGGCTGGAGAACAAAATGTCACCAACCCTCCAAGAACAGCCCCGTCCAACCTCACTGTTGTAACCGTGGAAGGATGCCCCTCATTCATTATTCTTGATTGGGAGAAAACAGATAATGAGACAACAGGTAGGCCTGAAGGAAGGATCATCAAAAGAAAACCATTGTCCTAAGTCCATTGGTTTATACATATTTGTATCTAAGGAATACAATGTGCAATATACTATTGTGACAAATTAAAGGCAAGGTTTAGGGTATGACTGAAACACTGTAGAGTTCAGCTCCAACTTGCTTCGACACACCTGCCTGGAGGTTTCTAGCATGCCTAAGACCTTGATTAGCTGGTTCAGGTGTGTTTAAATAGGGTTGGAGCTAAACTCTACAGGACAGTGGATCTTCAGGGCTGACTTTGGACAGCCCTGCTTTACTTTGATTAAACACTAACCTTCTACGCTTAGTTAGCAAAACACAAATTCTCAACCTCGACTGGTCAAACACTACTTTGAGTTACTCAAACACTCTTGATTTTCATTGGTCATACTCTAACTGTCTACTTTGATCAAACTCTAAACCTTGATCAACTTTGATCAGTCAAACACCAACTCTTGCTTTCAATCAGTCAAACATTTACCCTGTACTTTAATGGGTCAAACATGAACCCTCGACTTTGATGAGTCAAACACTAACCCTGAAATCTGAGTCAGTCAAACCCTAACTCTAGATTTCAATCAGTCTAACACTAACCCTCTACTCTGACTGATCAAACACTAACCTTCTACAATGAGTCAGTAAAACACTAATTCTCAATTTCAATTCATCAAACACTAGATTTTGATCGGTCAAACTCTAACCATCTACTTTAATTGATCGAACTCTAAAGCTCTACTCTGATTTGTCAACTTTGATCAGTCAAATCCCAACCCTTGGCCTTAAACCATCAAACGTTTACTGTCTAAATTGATCAGTGAAACACCAACTTTCCATTTTATTTGGTCAAAAACACTCTATTCTGATTGATCAAACAGTAACCTTTTACATTGAGTCAGTAAAACACTAATTGTCAACACACACTACTTTAAATTATTTAAACACACACGATTTTGAACATACACTAACCGTCTACTTTGATAAATCAAACTCTAAACCTCTACTTTAATTGGTCAACTTTGATCAGTCAAACATTAACTCTCGCTTTCAATCAGTCAAAAACAAGCCTTCTACTTTGATTTGTCAGCTTCGATCAGTCAAATACTAACCCTTGACCTTAATCCATCAAACACTCGCCCTCTAATTTCATTGGTCAGTTCTGATCAGTCAAACACTAACCTTTGATTTATTTGGTCAAAAACTAACCTTCTATTTTGATTGATCACACAGTAACCCTCTACTTTGAGTCTCTCAAACAATAACTATCAACTTCTATCGGTCAAACATCAACTCTTTACTTTGATCAATCAAATACTAACTCTCAACTTCAGTCGGACAAACACTAACCCTCTAATCTGATTGGTCAAACACTCTTTTGAGTTTCTCAAACTCACTCGATTTTGATTGGTCAAATTCTAACCATCTACTTTGATAAAACTCTACACTGTTGGAAAAAAAAAAAAAAACAGCATATGCTGGTTAGGTATGTTTTGAAGCATTGCTGCTGGTTTGAGCTGGTTTAAACTGGTCCTTAGCTGGTTTAAGGTTTTTAACTGGTCCTAAACAACTAGCTCCTACTCAGGACCAGCTTAGGACCAGCACAAGACCAGCCAAAACCAGCTCATGACCTGCTTAAACCAGTTCAAACCAGCAGTCATGCTTCAAAACAATCCTAACCAACATATGCTGGATTTTTCAACAGGGTAAACCTCTACTTTGGCTGGTTAAAATTTATTGATCAAACACTATCTCTCGCTTTCAATCAGTCAACCACTAACCCTGTACTTTGACCGGTCAAACATGAACCCTCAACTTTGTTGAGTCAAACAATAACCCCCAACTTTAGGAGTCTAACCCTGAGTCAATCAAACACTCGAGACTTTAGGCGGTCAAATACTAACTCTCAACTTTAATCAATCCCCAATCCATTTCCTTTTTATTTGTCTTTTTTTCCACAGAATATGAGGTTATCTCAACTACTAAAGGTCCTGATGGTGAACAGGTTTCCATTCTGACCACCAACCAGACTCATACAGCTGTGGAGAACCTCAAACCAGAGAGCAGGTACAGTCTCAATACAGAACTCCAACCTCTCTATGTAAGGCCCTCCCTGCTAAATTTGATAGATGTATTTTAGCTGAGATGGGTGTCAAATACCAGTGGTGTTAGGTCCTGAGGTCTGGACAAGGTGTTGGATGTGTGCACTGTGGTCTGGCTGTAGGGGAGCCGCCACGCTTGCTAGCTTTTTAATGAGGCTGAATATAGGCTCAAGATCTGGTGACACAATATAAACCAGTGCTTCCTATGGACTGCGACTCGAGGCACGTGGGTCTCGGTAATGTCTCTACATCACACATGGAGGATCCATTAAAGGGGGCAACAGACTTTGAGTGCTCAGACTCTGCAGAATAAATATATCAAGTGTCAGGGCTTAGAAGACGGGAAATAAGAACCTCATTTTGCTTGGAATTTGACAACAACCCACCAGGTTTCCAACAGAGAAATCTTTTTTAAACTAATTTTAAATTAAGCAGATTCTCTGCTCTGTCAAGAGTGTAACATTAGATCCGAAATGAATATACCTAATGGTTTTACATGGATCAAAGCAGAAATGTAATGTCTCATCACCTGTATTTGTCTTACCTTACAGTTATGAATTCAAGGTGAAGCCCAAGAATGAACTCGGCGAAGGGCCGCCCAGCGAACCAGTGACCTTCAATACAGAGTCTGGTAATGCATTTTCTTTTCTTTTTTTCATGTAGAATTACTTCTTAGGAAAAAAGGAAAACATCTTCACTGCTAATTTGAAAAACATTTGTCTCTAAAACAAAGCCATGTGATGCAATCAGAAAAGTAATGTGGTGCCTCGTGACTATGTGTCGAGGTCAATTAGTCTCTTATATCAGATAATTTGACCCTTTTCAGACATGGCAAGGTTGTAAAACTTCATGTGGTGTAACTCCCTGGAACACTTAATGACATTTTTGAATTAATCATTGATGATATCTGTAAAATAATAATAAAAAATCTAAAGTATATTTAGAAACTTGAGATGTGTACAGAAAACGCTCATTTTGAAACATACAAATCTGTGAATATGAAAAGCATATTTTTGGCATGTGTTTTAAACTAGAAAAAGAATTTAATCCTCAGCTTATCTTGTTTTAGGCATACTTTAAAATAAATGCCATTTTAATGTAAAAGATATGCCCTGGAGCTATTTGAATGGAAGTTTATTTTAGCCATAGTTTAACCATGAGTCACTGTATCCCAACCAAATCCCAGTATTAACATAAAATATGTTTTGAAAGTCGTACATTAGGCATAAAATGCCAATATCCCCAGGGGAAGAACTGCAAATTGCTTCGCCGTGGCTTTGCATGCGGTCCTGCTGTCTGCGTCAGCCAATATTTGTGATCTCTCCTTTATCTCTCAGAGATATATGTAATGAGTTGTTTGCCGTTAACATAATGACTCCAGCATGTCCCCATACTGTTGTAATGTTTGGCCCCATCACTGCCGGCAGATGCACCCCTGGAGTGCTGTCACACAGCCAACCTTTCCCTGTCTTACAAGCTCACTAACAACATATCATAAAAAGAAACAAATAAAGACCCATATCATCCACATGTTTTATGGGAGGGGGCTTTAGTTTTAAACCTCGCTTTGGCCTGCGTGAATAAAGAGACTAGCAACAGAATGGAAAGCAGGGCAAAGGCAACTAGGAAGGAAAGACAGTCCATATGTGTGATGACGGGAAAGAAATAGAGGAAAACTGAATGATGAGATTTTACCGCCAAAGCCCCCGAGGCTCAGTCTCTCCCCTATAGCTTTGGCAGGTCCGGCAGGTTAGTTCATGCCAGCTGATCTCTCTTCATAAGGGAGATTCAAAATCCGCTGGAAAAGCGCAGTATTTTCTGCTTGTTGGAATTTATTGTACTTTTTTTTTTTGCTTGAGGCACTCTGCCCACCCATGGATAGCCAATGCAGAGTTGGCTGATTTGTGTCAGTAACTTTCCTACGCTCTACAGATCATTTTGATAGTCTCTATGACCAGGTGGCTCTAAAACAAAACCATAATTTCTGATATCTCCTCATTCTCGCCCTGTTTTCTCTTGCAGCGGATCCGCGAGTGAGCGAGAACGTCTCAGGTACGTGTTCCTTCTTTGCACCCTATTTCTCTCAGGTGACAAATTCCTATCTGTTGAATAAATGGATAATGTAACAAGCAGTCCTAGTAGAGGAAAGTCAGAAAAAGAACGGCTGAAGGAGCTGGGGAGACTTCCTATGAGTTCACTTCTTCCATACCAAGTTCTCAGCCAGACAAAACATTTACCCAAGAGTGGCAAATGGATAACACCATGCTTCTCCATCCCTGTGCCTCTGTACTTTCTCGCACTCATTGAGCTGCAAGAAAGGGCCAGTTTGATATCCATCTCCTTCGATTTCTTCCTGTGTATTGTCTACTCTAGTCAAAATTGACAGAGAAATGGAACAATGGCTATAGAGTGGAAAATTAGCCAATAGTAAGACAAGGTTATGACGGGAGCCAATGGAAACAGACACTCATGGAGCAGCCCCTCAGCTCTTAATGTCCAGAAGGCCTTTGCTAACACGTGTATAAACAAAAGCAGGGTCTGTACTCCAGTGATCTTTTTAGAAGTCCACTGAAAAAAACAATGTTTTGCATAGTCTGTGCCAGAACGTAATATCTGGCCTCGTCAGTTTGTAAAATAACATCCTGGGGTTTCTCGGCATGCCATACAGGTAAAGATGCCATTTGGACCCAGTTCCCATTCAAAACCGACTCCTATTCCGAGTGCAATGGGAAGCAGTATGTCAAGAGGACGTGGTACCGCAAATTTGTTGGCATCCAACTCTGCAACTCCCTACGGTACAAGATCTACCTGAGCGACTCCCTCAATGGTCAGTCTTCCGAAAACTGATCCATACATTGGGTTAATTTTGTGCTAGAGTAGATTACAAGTTTTTTTCTTATCCCTTCAGGTAAATTCTACAATATTGGAGACCAGACGGGTCATGGTGAAGACCATTGCCAGTTTGTGGACTCATTCCTTGATGGCAGAACGGGTACTCAGCTTCCTGCAGACCAGCTACCAACCAGGCCAGGTATTTACACTACAAGAAACCACAAATAGGATGGTATTGTGCCTTGATGGAAGAAATCTCAATATGTACTCACCTTTTTGGTGTTCCAAAAGTCAGAATTGTGTGATATAAACTCACAGTTCCAAGTTATAAAGTCAGTATTGCATGATATAAATGTACAATTGAGAGAAAAAAAATCTCACAATTCTGAGAAATAAAGTCAGAATTGTCAGAACTTTTTCTCAGAGTTGTGAGTTTAGATCACGCAATTGTGACTTTTTTTTTTCGCAATTCTGATTTTATAACAGAATTGTGAGTCTTTTTTTCCCTCATAAAATTGAACTTTATCACTCGCATTTCTAAGCTTTTTTTGTCTCGGTTCAGACTCTTTTTCTTAAAATTGTGAGAAATTAAGTCAGAATCACGAGATATAAACTTGCAGTTCTGAATTTTTAATATTTTATATAAACTTGCAGTTGCAGGTTATAGAGTCAGTAGTGCGTGATATAAACTCGAAATGACAAGAAAAAACTTTTTTCTCTGAATTGTGAGTTTAAATCTTTTTTATATTTTATAATTTCATAACACGCAGTTGAGAGTTACTTCAGAATTATGAGATATAAAATTCTGAGAACATATCAGTCTATTTTTCCTCTCAGAATTGGATTTTCTGAGGTTTTATTTCACAATTCTGAGAAAAAAAAGTCAGAATTACAAGTGTATATCTTGCAATTCTAACTTTATAACTCACAATTGTAAATTTATATATATATATATCTTACAATTACGAGAAAAAAAAGTCAGAATTGTGAAATACAAACTAGCAACTGCAAGATAAAAAGTCAGAATTGTGAGTTTATATCATGCAATTCTGAGAAAAAAAAAGTTATATCTTGTGATTCTGACTTTATAACTCACAATTGTGGGTTTACATATCTGACAATTCTGAGAAAAAATATATATAATTTCGCATTTGTAAGAAAAACAGTCAGAATTGCAAGTTTTCAGCTCGCAATTCTGCCTTTATAACTTGCATGTGCAGGTGTATATATCTGACAATTCTGAAAAAAGTTAGAATTGTGAGAAAATATCAGAATTGCAAGATATAAACTCACATTTGCAAAAAAAAAAAAAAAAATAATAATAATAATAATAATACCAAGGTTTTTATCTCGCACTTCTGACTATAACTTGCAATTGTGGGTTTATATAACTGACAATTCTGAAAAAAAAGTTAGAATTGCGAGAAAAAAAAAAAAAAAAACCGGAATTGCAATATATATACTTGCATTTGTGAGAAAAACAGTCATAATAGTGAGTTTTTATCTTGCAGTTCTAACTTTATAACTTGTGGGTTTATATATCTGACAATTCTGAGAAAAAAAAAAAGAGTAAAAATCTGAATTGCAAGATAAACTTACATTTGCGAGAAAAACAGTCATTATAGCGAGTTTATATCTCTGACAATTCTGAGAAAAAAGAATTGCGAGAAAAAAAAACAGAATTGCGACATATAAACTCACATTTGTGAGAAAAACAGTCATAAGAGCGAGTTTTTATCTCGCAATTCTGACTTTATAACTCACGGGTTTATATATCTGACAATTCTGAAAAAAAAATTTAATTGTAAGAAAAAATATATATAATTTCTAAATATAAGCTTGCATTTGTGGGTTTATATATCTGACAATTCTGAAAAAAAAAGAATTGTGAGAAAAAAACAGAATTGCGTGTTATAAACTCGCATTTGCATGAAAAAGTCAAAATTGCAAGTTTTTATCTCATAATTCTGACTTTATAACTCGCATTTGCAGGTTTATATATCTGACAATTCTGAGAAAAAAGAATTGCGAGAAAAAAAAACAGAATTGCGAGATATAAACTCATATTTGCATGAAAAACAGTCATAATTGCGAGTTTTTATCTCGCAGTTCTGACTTTGTAACTCACTGTTTTATGTATCTGACAATTCTGAGAAAAAAGTTACAACTGCAAGAAAAAAAATCAGAATTTCTAAATATAAACTCGCAATTGTGGGTTTAAAAAAAAAGTTAAAAAAGTTAAAATTTCAAGGAAAACAAAACAGAAATGTGAGATATAAACTCACATTTGCACGAAAAACAGTCACAATAGCGAGTTTTTATCTCGCAATTCTGACTTTATAACTTGAGGGTTTATATATCTGACAATTCTGAGAAAAAAAGTTAGAATTGCGAGAAAAAAATCGGAATTTCTCAATATAAACTCGCATTTGTGGGTTTGTATATCTGACAATTCTGAGAAAAAAGAATTGCGAGAAAAAAACAGAATTGCGAGATATAAACTTGCATTTGCACGAAAAACAGTCATAATTGCGGGTTTTTATCTCACAATTCTGACTTTATAACTCGCATTTGCAGGTTTATATATCTAACAATTCTGAAAAAAAGTTAGAATTGTGAGAAAAAAAAAATGGAATTGCGAGATATAAACTCACATTTGCACGAAATAGCTCGCGGGTTTATCTGACAATTCTGAGAAAAAAAGAATGAAATGATCACTGGTTTGAGTCTAATGCTTTTCCTGCTGATTTTCAGGTTTCTACAGAGCAATGAGACAAGAGCCAGTCCACTTCGGCCAGATAGGTGGAAACTCCCATATCACCTACGTCGCATGGTACGAATGCGGTACGCCAATCCCAGGGAAATGGTAGGACCGGAGTGAGCGTCTGCAAGGAACCCTAAAGAGTAGCTCTCATTGGTTGGGGTTGGTGCGTGCTAAGGTCACATGACAGGCTTTTTTTCTGTTTTCTCCCCACCAATGACGGTGAGTTTGGTCACTCCTCAGCCTACGTCACCAAAGTTCGTACCATGTATAATAGTGTACAGGTTTAAAGAGTCAGGGAATACTTTTGAGTGCATTTGTGACATGTAATAGCAAAACAGTGCCTCATCTTGTTATTTATCATACAGTAACTAAAAGTTTTTTTTTAAAAAAGAATAAAAAAATAGCTCATTATGAGGAAAAACACTTCGGATATGTTGAAGTGATGAACATAAGAAAAAGCAAGGTAAGAATACTTGTTTAAATATTGGGAAGCTGGCTCCCTGAAACTATTTTGATATTTTGTGTAATATTATTTATCGAAGTTTGTGGTTTCTTCACTGGCTTTCTTCCAGTGAGAAAGATCCAGGCTTTTATTAAGCGCTTTAAAGACAGCCTGGGCTTTTGTCTACCACCAGAGGCAGCTGTATTAGTTTAGCTCTCTGATATGTCAGATGATATGTATAGCTGGGACTCTTTGCTACGTTGCTTTTACGAACACATTGTACTGGCTCGACAAGTCAGGATACCCACACTAGAATAGAAACAACGGACTCAAGACGACGACACGTCTATGTTTACAACGGGTTGGGATGAACATAATCATTTCCTTCACACGCGCACACATCTACACACGTACACATGCAAATTAACATTCACTCAGACGCTTTGTACCATGGCTGTAGTCTTCCAATGTAAGTCCTGGTATATTTGATGGTTCTAGATCGTAAGGACGACCTTACGCTTGCAATTTGCACAGCACAAATATATTTATATGTATATGGAGAGAGTATTTTTTCAGGAAACCTTTGAGAGAATTAAAACGAACCCTTCCCCTCAAGCTTGTGAAACAGGATACAAGTTTAAATAAAAACACTTTTTATGTTTTCAAGAACTTTCAAGGAGTCTTGAAGATCGTAATACTTGTAGAGCTTGTCCGGGTCCCATATTTTGTACAGTTTTGTCCCTGCCAAGCCCTTGGCAGAGTTTCTCTGGCTTATCCGTATTTTCATGGAATTTGTTTGTAAGATGAAACTGTTGTTTGTTGTTGTTCTGGATTTGTTTTCTTCTGTATGTATTTTACAATAATAAAAAACAGAAGTTTTGTTTCTTTTTTAATCCTCTGCGTCCTGTCTTTGTTGTAGCGTAGCTTTTTATAGATTTTTTTAGAGAATACGATGAAACGCAGTCTCTCAGGTGGGTCGGTTAACTCTTGGAACTCTGGGAATTTGACCGCCATTAAACTCCACTCATCTCACCAACTCAAATTATAAAAATAAACATCAATACATGCTTTACTGCATTACTATACTTTTCCAGAGCTAGAAAAAGAGAGGAGTTGGCCCTGCCAAACCCAATACAGGGACATTCTCCGAAAACCACAAAGCTTGAGGGAAAAAAAAAAGACTATAAAATTCAAAATGCCTCTCGGTGACTTTATTAGGTTTCCAACCAAAAGAAAGAATGGGAGAGCGTATATAAGAGAGATATAAAGATATAAACGTTAGTTTGGGTTGACGACAGAATTAAAGACAGATATTCTCCATCCAAATAAGCACAAATGGCAAAACAATCTGTTTGGTCATAGTTTTCCAAAACTTTACATAAAAACGTCGCTGTTATGCAACCTAACCTTGTAGCCAACTCAATGACGTATGTATGGCTATAGAGCTTGTGGGGAAATGGGTCTGAAGTCCAGATTTTCAGAAGACACTGACGGAAAGCTTCGCCTGGTACAACGTTTAATCTAAACTTATCGATTCCAGGCCACCCTCACATCTTTACTTGGCTGTTTTCGACAGCGAGGCGTTCACACAAATCAACAACTCTCTCTCTGCAGACTTTACAGCTCACTTTAATCTTCTCACAGCTGCGTTCAAAGTAGCCACTGCATGGTCCGTGTCAGCAAGAACGCAGCCAGGAAGAATTAAGCGTCCTGCGACCAGTCCAGTGTCCAATTTAGGTCCCAACACGTGCTGGGAGGACCCGGGGAACGATCATAAATACACTTTGGTTTGTTATTAAATAGGCTGTGGGTGTACTGACGAGACTTTGGTTGCAAATTTGCAAATGTGTATACAATGGCTTGCTCAATACAAGCCTGAGGGTTGCTGAAGTACTAAGAGCTGGCAGGAAAATGCTTAGTTTTGGGTTGTTTAAAAAGAAGCTGTGTATACAGGATGCGTTTCTTTCCAAATTTCAACCTTTTTAATCTTGACAAGTCATTTTAAAAACATGGTATTCATGCGAAGACTGCAAGACATTATGCAGTGTCTTTTTTCAATTACACAACTCGACACAATTTAGCATTAAAATCAGGGATGTGGTAGAATTCGAATATCCGAAAAGGAAATGTACTACGGAACCCCTGAAGGGAATGGAAAAAAATATATTTCAATACTTTCTTTCGCAATTATATAATTGGGTAATTATTCTGTTTATAAATTTCGGGCTGTTAATATATGGGGTATTGAAATCGCTTTTAAAAGCAAGCTTGCTTTTTATGTTCACTTTCGAGATTCGCAATCGCACATACTCTGTTTATACTACGGAGTCGCAGTATAGCGCCTTGCGAAAATATTCATACCCCATAGTAGAAGAAAAGCTCAATGCACCAAAATACTAAGTCCCTCAGACTGGGCAGAAGTTTCACCTTCCAACAGGACAATGAGCCTAAGCATAAGCAAGAGTGGCTTATAGACAACTCTGGAGAAACCTGAAAATGTTTGCCAGCCCACATCCAAGGTGACAGAGCTTGAGAGGTGAAGAGGTGAGGTAAAGAATAGCAGATAATTGCCAAATGCAGATGTGCAAAGCTTGTCGCATCATACCCAACAAAACTTGAGGCTATAAATATGTTTCAACTACTAAGGGTATGAATACTTATGCAATGTACTTATTTCAGTGCTTTATTTTTAATAAATTAGCAAAGTTGTCACAAAACAGTTTTTTGCTTTGTCATTATAGTGTATGGAGTGTAAACTGATGTGGGGAAAAGGTCATTTAAAGCAGTTTAACATAAGGCCCCAACATAACAAAACTTGACAAAAAATTGAGGGGTATAAATACTTTCGCAAGGAGCCGCTATTAATACGTGGGGCATTGAAATCGCCTTTGAACATGCGATCACACATACTCTGTTTATACTATGGAGTGCCAGTACAGTGCTTTGCAAAAGTATTCATACCCCTTCTTCATTTTTTCACGTTTTATGTTGCAGCCTTATGTTAAACTGCTTTAAATTACATTTTTCCACATCAGTCTACACTCTACACACCATAATGACAAAGCACAAAGCAGATTTGTAACAACTTTGCAAATTTATCAGAAATAAAAAACTAAAATGATTCCATTGAAATGAATCATACCCTTGTCTAGGACACTTAAAAGTTAGCTCAGAAGCACTCATATCGCTTGTAGATGTTATTACACTTTGAGTGGAGTTAAGCTGTGGCAAATTCATTTGAATGAGTATGATTGAAAAGGCACACACCTCTTAGAAAAGGCTGAAAATGCATATCAGAGCAAAAACCAAGCCCTGAGATCAAAATAACTGCCTGTAGAGCTCATAAACAGGCTTGCATCGAGGAATAGATCTGAGGAAGAGTTCACAAAAAATTCTGCTGCATTGAAGGTTCACAGAAGCATTTAGCCTCCATTATCCATAATGGAAGATGCTTGGAACAACTAGGACTCTCCCTAGAGCTGGCCTCCTGGAGTAGCGTAGAAGGAAAGCTTAGTGCTCCAAAATATTGAGACAGCTTTGAGATAGGATTCACAACCTCAGGCTGGGCAGAAGGTTCACCGTCCAACAGGACAATGAACCTAAGCACACAGCAAGTCTGTGGGGCACTGAAATCGCTTTTGAACCTGCGCTTGCTTTTTACTTTCACAAAATTCACGATCACACATACTATGTTTATACTATGGAGTGGCAGTACAGTGACTTGCAAAAGTATTCATACCCATTCATTTATTCATGTTTTATGTTGCAGCCTTATATTAAACTGCTTTAAATTACATTTTTCCACATCAATCTACACTCTACACACCACAATGACAAAGCACAAAACAGGGTTGTAACAACTTTGCAAATTTATCAGAAATAAAAAAATGGGACTCTCACAAAACTTGAGGGTGTAAATGTGCTTCAACTAAGTACTGAGTTAAGGGTATGAATGCTGATGCAATGTACTTTTTTCAGTATTTTATTTTTAATAAATTTGTAAAGTTGTCACAAATCTGTTTTTTGCTTTGTCATTACAGTGTATGGAGTGTAAACTGATGTGGGAAAAAAATAATTTCAAACAGTTTAACATAAGGCTGCAACATAAAACGTGAAAAAAATGAAGGGGTATGAATACTTTCGCAAGGCACTGTACTTTAACACACATTTTAGAAAATTAGATGTTGCTCAGGATCTGCAAATCATTGAGTAGAGTAGGTTTATGGGAGGGAGGGGTTTTCAGACTGTGAGCTCTGAACCACTTCGAATGAATCGTTTCGAACTCATTGAGAAATGGCTCTAAAATGTACATTCTGAGAGAATTACATTTTCTTCTATGAAAGCCCGTTTCCGCCACTGAATAAAAAATTAAAAAGGTAATTGCAACTTTTTATCTCACTTTTTTTCTCACAATTTAAAGTTTACATCTCACAAGTCTAAGTTTTTTCTTAGAATTGTGTCATATAAACTTGCAATTCTGACTTTTTTCTCAGAACTCTGAGATATAAATGCACAATTGTGAGTTATAAAGTCTTTTAAAGCGAGTCTAAAGTCTGGACTTTTTTCTCGCAATTGTGAGTTTGTATCTTGCAATTCTGTCTTTTTTGCTCAGAATTATGAGATACAACTCACAACTGCGAGTTATAAAGTCCAGTTCTGAAGAGAAAAAAGACTGACATGTTCACAGAATTTCTAGTTTATCTCACACAATTCTGACATCATTTCTCCAAATTGTGAGTTTATATCTCGGAATTCTGACTTATTTTCTCAGAACTGTGAGATTTTAATGCACAACTGTAAGTTATAAAGTGAGAATTGCTAGATATAAGGTCAAAATTGCAAAATATAAACGAACAATTGCGTGTTTATTAGTGTAAGTATATTTTTTCTGCTCAAAAATATTCAAATATCTGATGACTCAATGAATGCAATTCCCCTTTATTCCTTGAGGTGGCACTGTTTAAGGACCCGAATATGTAATAGTGATTGACAAAATATTCATGCATTTAAGGGTTAAACCTGTTGTAGGGGAGGGTGGCGTTTCAGCACTTTTTATGATGGATGGATGCACTTTATTGGACTTCAAAATCTCAACAGCCATTCACTGCCATTAAAAAGCAGGATAAAAGGGATAGCCAGGACACTTTTAATGTAACTCCGATTGTATTAGTCTGAAAGAAGAAAGTCATATACGCCTACACTCTAGGATGGCTTGATGGTGAGTAAATCATGGAGTATTTTTCATTTTTGGGTGAACAATTCCTTAATGAGTCTTCTTACCCAGCAAATATTGCAATTAATTGGGATTCATTTTGATTAACGTTGAGTTTTAAAGCCCTTAACTGTGCGTACAATACAAAGGGTTTTTGGGGTTATAAGATGGATAGGGAAGAGGAGTGAATGTGCTGACTATCCAAACCGAACCAAAATAAACTCCACAGAACATATTAAAATGTGCTGTGGTAATTTTCATGGCTCACTGGAGTACTGCTGAATTGCTCTTTTCATGTGTATGTGTGTACACGTGTGCAAGTGTCCTTGTCACTAAAAGTCCTCGATCAGTTGTGGCGAGATGGATATATGTTTGGTTTTTACCACAGACACATATGCACATCCACACAAGAACCAACATATTTTCAGTGTTATTTAGAAACAGTTACATCTGCTTTCAAGGGCTAACAGAACATGCTAACTAGCAAAACATTGACCCTTTGACACAGACTCCCAGAATTAACTGAAAATCTGCCAGTTGGATTAAAGCGTTCAATATGTAGCATATGGTCTTAGAAGCAGAAGATAGATGAGCACTAAAAAGATTCAGACCATAACACAGAACCATCCTTCACTAGTTTTGTCATTTATCCTATCCTGTTTTGAAATGTAAGTTTCTCCGTTTTTTTTTTTCACCCCCATTTTTATCTGGAGGAGTGTAGTATCCGTTTGTTTTCTTCTTTTTCCTCTTCAAAGACTTCAAACCAGATGTGCATGTGCATTTTGTTCACAAGATGCTTCGTAACCAAGATGGAAATATTGAAGTGGAAGTGAGAGTGTTCTTTATAAACACTTCAAACGCTTTTATAACTATGTTATTTTGCTCATAAGCACCACAGAAAATCTGCTAATCCACCTTGGAATTAAATTCCAAAAAGTTATTAAAGAAATGTTTTAAAGCCAGAGGAAAACGTGGCATGCCACATAGTGTTTGATTATTATTTTTCTCATTTTCCTTCTCTAAATGCAACCATATTCACACAAATATGCTTATTTAATTAGTGTGAATTTGAACTGAATTGGCCACATTCCACAGGATGTTGAACTGCAGTTTGATGGAACTGCTGGAATTTATTCAAAATAATTCCAAGGAAATTCAAAAATCACAATTTCATTACTGCAACATGTTTTGTCATTATGCATTAATTTGAACTATATTATATCCTTGATGATGATAATAATAATAATGATAATGATGATGATGATGATTAATAATAATAATAATAATAATAATAATAATTATTATTATTATTATTCATTGTATTTTATATATTATATAACAACTACATTATAAAAAAAAAACTAAATATATTAAAAATACTAAAATCTACCATTACTAAACTTTACTTTTTCCATCATATTGATATTTACTGTATATATCATTGCAATATAAAATGTCACAGTATTACCATTAACAATTAACTGATAATTATTTTATATGACACATCACATTTATGGTAAAACTGTACATTAATAATAGTAACAATAGTAGTAGTATAATTATTAGTATTATTAAGAAATATTATAATAAATGACAATAATAATAATAATAATAATAATAATAATAATAATAATAATTACATAACAGGGTAGCTGACATTATAAAAAATAAATATTGACATAATTATATATTGATATTAACTGTATATACTGTATTATTATTAATAATTTAGCAGTAACAATAATAAAAACATTACTGGTAGTATAATAATAATAATATAATGATGTCAATAGTTATTTTTATAATGTCAGCTATACTGTTATATAATAATAATTAGTAGTAGTAGTAGCAGTATAGTATTATTAACAAGTAATAATAATAATAATAATAATAATAATAATAATAATAATAATAATAATAATTATTATTATTATTATTATAACAGTTTAGCTGACATTATAAAAATAACTACCAACATCATTATGTATTGGTTTTAACTGTATTCCAAATACTTTTGCAAGAACAACAATAAAAACATTTTTTATTGGCAGTAATAATAATCATAATAATAATAATAATAATAATAATAATAATAATTAGCAGCAGCAGCAGTAGTATAATTATTAGTTAGTATTATTAACAAGGAATAATAATAGTAGTAGTAGTAATAATAATAATAATAATAATAATAATAATAATAATATTAACAATTATTATTATTAAACTTTTTTTCATATTATTTTTTTCGATAAAACTTTGATATAACAACAACAATATTATTATTATTGGTAATAATAACAATAATAATAATAATCAGTAGTAGTAGTAATAGTATAATTATTAGTATTAATTACAAATAAATTTATTATTATTATTATTATTATTATTACAGCATAGCTGACATTACAAAAATACCTACTGACAACATTGCATAACTTATTATTCCTAATACTTTACCATTAAAAATTAATTAATTTAGACGACCATTTGATACAACTATGCTTCCTCTTGTTGGTAATCAATAATAATAATAATAATAATAATAATAATAATACTTCAAAACAACAGAAACTAAAATATAAAATAACAATCAAATTGTACATCTTGTTGTTGTTAGTGTTGTTGATAATATAATAATAACACTAACGCTGCAGCACTGCTCAAGGTTGATGCATTGGTAACATGTTTAATGTAGGGTAACGTAACACATTTGTGTCCCCTCTGATATTCCCAATGCCCACTAAAGTTAATCATCCTGGTCAGAATCTGGACCTACTGATGTTAGATGAACTGAGACCTGGAGGAGATGACAACAGAAGAGAGACTGGTATTACCATTACCATCCTGATGAACTACTCACCAATCAGCCAGCCAATCAACCCAAAGACAAGCACCATCAATCTTGTTTTTGTTTTTTTTCTTTCTTTCTCTCACACGCTTTCTTGTGAGCCAGGCACCTTCTCCAAGCAGGCCACGTCTTTATCCAGCTCCACTCACTCAGGGAATCCCAGCACCGGGAAGATCAGGGTATTTCCTCCATGCGATTTGTCAAATCTCAACCCAGTGGGAGAGACTTGTCAACCTGAAAGAAAAACAGAGGGAGTCAGTATTTCCAATAATTCACTGAGAGTCACCTTCAGCAGAAAAACAGTACACACAAATACAGACGTAATGTTATTTGCTTTTCAACACCAAAATTATTTCCATCGATCCAGTATGCGATTTAATGAAGCCAAATCACATACTACTATGGCACATTAATCATGAGAAAGACAAGGGAAACTGCTTTTATTTTCTCCTCTCTTTCAGATGACTAATAGCAACATGCTAGCTCTGTGTTTAGCAGCCATATGCCTTTATGGACGTCAATGGATAAAAATGTTTTGTACAGCCCGATGGTACTGAGTGTTTCTTCAACTATGAAAACAACAGTGGTGGAAGTGACATTTGTAAGATTATTTGAACTAAAATGGCTGACATCAATGGAGGCCCATGAATAATAAATAAATAAAGGTAATTGTGACTTCTGACTTGTGAGATATAAACTTACGATTGTGAGTTACATAGATACTGTGAGAATTAAACTTGCAATTCTGAGACAAACTCACAATTCTTAGAAATAAACTTAATTCTTAGAAATAAACTCAAAATTCTGAGACAAACTCCCAATTCTTAGAAATAAACTCCCAATTCTTAGAAATAAACTCGCAATTCTGAAAAATAAACTCCCATTTCTGAAAAATAAACTCAAAATTCTGAGAAAAACTCCCAATTCTTAGGAATAAACTTGCAATTCTTAGAGATCAACTCGCAATTCTGAGAAATAAACTCCCATTTCTGAGAAATAAACTTGCAATTCTGAGAAATAAACTCCCATTTCTGAAAAATAAACTCAAAATTCTGAGACAAACTCCCAATTCTTAGAAATAAACTTGCAATTCTTAGAGATCAACTCGCAATTCTGAGAAATAAACTCCCATTTCTGAGATATAAACTCGCAATTCTGAGAAATAAACTCCCATTTCTAAGAAATAAACTGAAAGGTGAGACAAACTTGCATTTTTTTAGAAATAAACTTGCAATCCTTAGAAATAATCAATTCTTAGCAATAAACTCCAAATTTTTAGAAATAATCTTGTTATTCTTTGAAATAAACTCACAATTCTTAGAAATAAACCCACAATTCTACTTGCAAGTCCTAGAAATAAACTCACGAATCTGAGAAATGAACTCAAAATTTTGAGGCAAACTTGCAGTTCTTAAAAATAAATTTGCAGTTCTTAGAAATACATTTTTCAAAATAAACTTAAAATTCTTAGAAATTAACTTGCAATTCTTAAAACAACACTCACAATTTTTAGAAATAAACTCACAATTCTGAGAAATATACCCAAAATTCTTAGAAATAAACTTGCAATTCTTAGAAAAAACTCACAATTCTTAGAATTAAACTCGCAATTTTGAGAAATAAACTCAAAATTCTGAGACAAACGTACAATTCTTAGAAAAAAACTCACAATTCTGAGAAATATACTCAAAATTCTTAGAAATAAACTTGCAATTCTTAGAAATAAACATACAATTCTGAGAAATAAACTCACAATTCTTAGAAATAAACTCAAAATTCCCAAACTCACAATTCTTAGAAATAATCTTGCAATTCTGAGAAATGAACTCAAAATTCTTAGAAATAAACTTGCAATTCTTAGAAATAAACTCACAATTCTGAGAAATAAACTCACAATTCTTAGAAATAATCTTTTATTTAACAGGGCAACGTGTTAACGTAAGTGCAGCTCACCTCCTCTGTGACCATCCAACGTCCAAGGACTGACCTGTATAGCAGGGTCCTGCAGCCGGGACTTCCTCAAAGAGCGGCTGAGTGTCTTGAGATTGTTGGGAAAAATGCCTGTTCCCGAAGGAACAGACATTACGGAGTTCACGACCTGCCCAACAGGGGGGGTTAGAGTGACACTGTTAGACATGGGACCTGAGGTGGATCTCACACCCGGGGAGATGGCCAGACTCAGACCCTAGAGAACCTGTTTTCAGGGGAAAACACCGCACCACAAGAGTTATAGGTGGAAATACACATATGGGGCCACATAAGGAGCCACTACATATGGGGCACAATCCAATCATGAATAAAGGTGTTCATACCTTGTGAAGGGATTCCATAGCGAGTTTCTCCGCTAAACTCCGCCATGTGCAGAAGTGCCAAAGATGGAGAGGGTGTCCAGGGTTCGCATCAGGAAACCTACTGAAACTCAGAAGCGTAATCACCATTAGGGGAAGCGCTTTATGCAAGCTCTACACCAACCAGTGTGCTGAGTCAAGAGTTAGCAATCAAGACTCTAGCTGACACTGGTTCTGTGCGCAAATTGTAAAATCTGGCAAATGTGTTAGGTGTAGCCCAACCTGCAGCTCTACAGATGTCTGTTAATGAGGCCCCATTCGCCAGGGCTGCTGAGGCAGCGATGCCCCTGGTTGAGTGGGCTCTTACCTCCAGAGGGCAGGGTAGGCCTCTGGCCAGGTAGGCCATACGGATCGCGTCCACCAGCCAATGGGAGATCCTCTGTTTGGAGACAGCTTTCCCCTTCTGCTGTCCTCCGTAACAAACAAAGAGCTGTTCCGAACGTCTGAAGGGCTGCGTTCGTTCCATGTAGATGCGCAGGGCACGGACTGGGCATAACAAGGTCAGGTTGGGGTCATCTTCCTGAGAAGAGAAAGCTTGCAAGGTCACTACCTGATCTCTGAAAGGAGTGGTGGGGACCTTGGGCACATATCCAGGCCGGGGTCTCAAGACAACGTGAGAATCCGCTGGTCCGAATTCCAGGCACGAACTGTTCACAGAGAGGGCTTGGAGGTCTCCCACTCTTTTGATGGAAGTGAGCGCAGTCAAAAGAGCCGTCTTAAAGGAAAGAGCATCGAGTTCGACTGACTGAAGGGGCTCGAATGGATCTTGTTGTAGACCTTGGAGAACCACAGCAAGATCCCAAGAGGGGATGAGATGCGGCCGAGGGGGGTTAAGCCTCCGGGCTCCTCTTAGAAACCTGACTATCAAATCGTGTTTCCCCACCGATCTGCCTCCCACCAAGTCATGGTTAGCTGATATAGCTGCAACATGAACCTTGAGTGTTGAGGCAGACAGGTGCCTGTCCAGGCCTTCTTGAAGGAAGGATAACACTGATTTGATGCCACAACTCCGTGGGTCCTTCCCGAGAGAAGAACACCAGTTCACAAAGATGCGCCATTTTAGGTCATACAGCCGTCTGGTAGAGGGGGCTCTTGCCTGTAGAAGTGTGTTCACCACTGAAGGTGAAAGGTCTCTGAAGTCCTCCTGGTCGCGTCCAGGGACCAAAGGTGGAGGTTCCAAAGATCGGGGCGCGGGTGCCAAATTGTGCCCTTCCCCTGAGAAAGGAGGTCCTTCAACAGAGGAATGCGCCAGGGAGGGGCTGATGCCAGGAGCACCAGGTCAGAGAACCAGGTTCTGTTGGGCCAGAAGGGGGCCACCAAGAGAATCTGTTCCTTGTCCTCCCTGACTTTGCACAAGGTTTGTGCGATGAGGCTCACTGGGGGAAACGCATACTTGAGCCGGCCCCTCGGCCAACTGTGTGCCAGTGCGTCTATACCGAGGGGGGCCTCGGTTAGACCGTACCACAACTGGCAGTGGGTGGATTCCGGTGAGGCAAAGAGATCTACCTGTGCCTGGCCGAATCGATCCCAAATCAGTTGGACCGACTGGGGGTGGAGTCTCCACTCCACTCGCCTGAAACCTGTCGTGACAGGGAATCGGCCATACGATTGGCTTCGCCCGGAATGTGAGTGGCTCGTAGAGACTTGAGTCTGTGTTGACTCCAGAGCAGCAGGTGGCGAGCTAGTTGTGACATGCGAAAGGAGCGTACACCGCCCTGGTGGTTGATGTAGGCCACAGTCACAGTGTTGTCGGACCTGACCAACACGTGCTTGCCCTGAATCATAGATTGGAACCTCCTCAGGGCTAGGAGCACTGCCAACAACTCCAGACAATTTATGTGCCAGAACAGTCGGGGGCCTGTCCAGACCCCGGAAGCTGCCTGCCCGTTGCAGGTGGCACCCCAGCCTGTCTTGGAAGCATCTATGGTGATAATGATGCGTCTGGACACCTGTTCCAGGGGAACTCCTGACCGTAGGAACACAATGTCTGTCCAAGGGCTGAGTGTCTGGCGACACGATGGTGTGATGTTCACTCGAAATGTGCCTCGATGCCACGCCCACCTGGGGACTCGAGTATGAAGCCAGTGCTGCAGCGGTCTCATGTGCATCAAACCCAGTGGCGTGACCGCGGCTGAAGATGCCATGTGCCCTAGGAGCCTCTGAACCTGTTTTAGGGGGACCGCTGACCCGCATCTGAGTGTTGCCACACACCTCAGAACTGACCGTGCACACTCCGGTGAGAGATGCGCAGACATACTGACCGAGTCCAGCTCTACGCCGAGAAAAGAGATCCTCTGTGCCGGGGAGAGTTTGCTCTTTTCCCAGTTGACCCGAAGTCCCAACTGAGCCAAATGGTTGAGAACCATGTCCCTGTGTGCGCAAACCAAATCCCACGAGTGAGCTAGGATCAGCCAGTCGTTGAGATAATTGAGAATGCGTATGCCCATTTCCCTGAGGGGGGAAATGGCGGCCTCCGCTACCTTCGTAAAGACCCGGGGCGACAGGGAGAGGCCGAAGGGGAGAACCTTGTACTGATATGCCCGTCCTTTGAAGGCAAACCGTAAGAACGGCCTGTGTCTTGGGAGGATTGAGACATGAAAGTACGCGTCCTTCAGGTCTATAGCCACAAACCAATCTTGAACTCTGACACACGTGAGAATGTGCTTGAGGGTTAACATCTTGAACGGGAGCTTGAGCAGGGCCCGGTTCAAGACCCTCAGATCCAAGATTGGTCTGAGACCGCCACCCTTCTTGGGTACAATGAAGTAGGGGCTGTAGAACCCTTTCTTTATTTCGGCTGAGGGGACAGTTTCTATCGCACCCTTCGTCAGAAGGACTGTGATTTCCGCCCAAAGAACCGTGGTGTTGGGGCCCTGAACCGACGTAGTGAGAACCCCACGGAACTTGGGTGGACGACGTGCAAACTGGATGGCATAGCCGAGCCGAATGGTCCTGAGGAGCCAGCGGGAAGGATTGGGGAGATTTAACCAATCCAAAAAACTCTCCGCTAGGGGTCTCAGAGGAGTTACATTCGGTGTACCAAGGGTGGGGGTACCGTCGCTGGGAAAACAGTGTGTGGCCGGAGGTGAGAAGCCCCGAACCGCACTGGCTGTTTTGCCCAGGGAGTCCGATCCGTGAGAGCTGTGCAGATGATCCGTCCGAGAGGGGAGATCGTCTGAACGAGCTCGTTGTTTCAGAGCATACGGGGGCACAGGTGTTGTGCGACCGCATGTCTTTGATAACAGAGACAGCATCCGACCGTCGAGTAGAGGGTCGGAGGTGCTGTGTATTGCGCCCAGAGAAGATGGAAATTGCTCTTTTATTGACCATGTGGTGGCTGTCTGCCAGGTGGCAGACAGCCGGGTAGAAGCCGAATCCAGCGCTCGTCCCCTCGTCGAGTGTGGATCCAGACAGGTCAGATGATCCTCCTTCCCTGGGCTGCCCGTCTCAGGAACGCTTTGAAGCCTGACGAGGGTTCTTAGTGGCCTGAGGACGGGCTGGCGGTGCCACCTTCCTACGAGTGCTGGACCGTTGGGCGGGTCTTGCTGCAGGACCGGCAGGTTGCGGGGCCTGAGCTACCCTTGTAGGGGGTCTCCCTCGGCGGGGGGCAGGCGGAGGTTGCTGCGTCCGCTGAGCTGGGCCAGCGCTCGCTGCATGCCGAGGCAGGATGTGTTTAATGGCCTCCGTCTGCTGCTTCACCGTGGAGAACTGCTGGGCAAATTCCTCCACGGTTTCGCCGAAGAGACCAGCCTGGGAAATGGGAGCGTCAAGAAAGCGTGCTTTCTCAGCGTCTCGCATCTCGGCCAGGTTTAGCCATAGGTGGCGCTCCTGGACCACCATAGTGGACATCGCCCTTCCCAGAGCTTGCGCCGTAACCTTCGTAGCTCGTAGCGCATAGTCGGTCACAGAGCGCGGCTCGTGTAACAGCTCTGGGTCAGGAACACCCTCGTGCAGGTCTTTGAGAACCTTAGCCTGATAGACCTGCAGAATCGCCATAGCGTGTAAGGCGGACGCAGCTTGTCCAGAGGCTGCAAAAGCCTTCGCTACCTGCGCAGACGAAAACTTACAAGCCCTGGACGGGAGTCTCGGGCGGCCCCTCCAGGAGGCGGCGTTTTGCGGGCACAAGTGCATCGTAATCGCTCTCTCCACCTGGGGGACCTCCGTATACCCCCTCGCTGGACCGCCATCGAGGGTGGTGAGGGACGGGGAGATAGCGTGCCGTGAACGAGCCGACAGAGGGGCTTTCCACGACTTTGTTAACTCCTCATGCACTTCCGGGAAAAACGGGACCGGGGAGGAACGTGGCCTCGAGTCACGTCCACTGCCCAGGAACCAGTCATCCAGCCTCGAAGGCTCAGGGCTGGGCGGGGGAACCCACACAACCCCAATCTCCTTTGCTGCCCATTTTAGTGCGGCGGCCATTTCGGCATCTGCCACAGACTGAGACTCTACCGCCGGAGCGGCAAGTTCAGCTGTGACGTCAGCCTCTGACGGCTCTCCCTCTGATGCTACTGATCCTGCCTTTTCCTCAGCAGGAGCCCCGAACAAAAGATCCAGCCCATACTGAGACGAGCTTTCAAAATCGTCCGGAGACTTCATCGGTGGACACACAGGGTGAACGGTTTGCGAGGACGTACCCGGCAAAGCGTCGTTCAAAACCTGTCGCTCTTCTTCAACGCACATTGCCGCGGCCTCGTACCCGGAAGTAGAAGGACCGGAGCGGGAAGCAGTTGAATCGCGCCGCGGCTTCTTCGCAAAGAACGCGGCTCGTGAGCGAAGCGTGCCCAAGGGCATGTCCTCGCAGTTCTGACAACCTCCCTCAGCGAACGCTGCATCAGCATGCTCACGCCCCAAGCACTGAACACAGCGATCGTGCCGATCGTTAGGGGAAAGGTAGAATCCGCAACCAGTTGGACACGGACGGAAAGGCATAGTGAAACACACAATCCGCCCGTGGAGCTCTTTTAGAGAAAATTTGCTCGATTAGAGGAAAATCTTCTCCTGAAGATCGCCGTCGATGCACCCAGGGGAACTCTCACAACACGAGCCGTGTCAGAGAGGGAGAGACCGCTGTCTGTGCCGTAGATCCAACGACGAGAGAGGTGAATGTTGCCGCTTCTCACACAGAGACGCTGCATTCGGCTCCGAAGAACAGAACGAGTGAGCAGATGCACACGCTGCCCTATTTATACCCGGATGGCCGGGGCGTGGCCAGCTATGCAAATCTGCACACCCAATTTTCATTGGCCTTTCTCAAAACTGTCAGAGGTGTTTGGGCTCTCAAGAGCGACCCCTAGTGTCGTACACTACTCGACACAACTCGGAGTGTACGACAGATAGGGAAATTCCAAGAAAAAAACTAAATTATAAGAAATAAACTCAACTCTGTGAAATATTTTGTTGCAAATCTAATAAATAAATTTACTAGTTAGAAATTTATTGAATTTCATGATATAAACTCACAATTGCGAAGTCAGAATTGTGAGACAAACTCGCAATTTAAAGAAAAAAAAAAACACAATTCTGAGAAATAAAGCAAGAATTGCAAGATATGACGTCACAATTGTCTTTTTTTTCTCGCAATTCTGACTTTATAACATGCAATTGCAAGTTTTATTAACTTTTCTCCCCTTTAAAAACTGGACTTTATAACTCACAATTCCGAGTTTACATCTCAATTCTGAAAAAGTCAGAATTGGGAGATATAAACCCATTATTGTAAAGAAAAAAAATCTGAATTGCAAGTTTTTATCTTGCAACTGTGACTTTATTTCTCGCAATTGTGAGTTTATATCACACAATTCTAAGATAAAATCGCAAAACCTCCTTTTTTTTTTTTTTCTTTTTTGGCAGAAATGGGCTTCCACAGACGTGTTTGTTTTTGCTAAGGTTAATTTTATAGCTAATAATTTATGCATGGGAAACAGACTTACAACTAACAATATATTCATAAATATTCATGAAAATTTTAAAAACTTAACTACTTTTTAGTTTCCAAAGAAACTTTTTTGTATAAATATTTAAATTACTACATTTTAAAATGAAATAAAAACTAAAGCTAATCTATAGAAATATCTAAACAATAATAATAATAATAATAATTCACAATAACAGAATTACCTAAAACTTGAAACCAAAAATAAAATGAAAATAATGGTAATAATAATGATAATGGTAAAACAGAACAAATAAATAAAGGCACAATATTAAAAAAAAAAAAAAGTGACCTTAATAAAACAAAAAGTTGTCGACCCCTGAGAGATAAAATTACACTCGCATGCAGTGGGGTTTCCCATGTGCCAAATTGTGACTGTCAAAGAAAAACCTGAATTTATGGATTCAAAAAAGGCCACACACCAAAAAAATCTTCTCAACAAACAAAAGAAGATTTTGTCCATAAAGATAATTTGGTGACCTGATTTCTGAGTGAAACTGAATTGCTTCTCACTATCTTTCCACCAGACGCTACAAGATGATCTTTATTTTGAATTTCTTTAACTGACATGTAGGTCAGGAGCTGTCTTTGTAGTTTTTCCTAACATGTTTTCATTAAAATGACTTCTTCTCTAAAGTAATGCCTAAACGCTTAACAGTGTCCTGCTGAAAAGATCACTTTTTATTCTGGTTTTGGTTGTTTATTGCTGCTTTCCATTCACCCAATTTTTTAACGATTTCTGTCTAATTATCCAGTTCAAAGACTTAAAAAAATTCAAATAAATGTACTTTATTTTTATATAATTAACTATACTATGCTTGTTTTAAGGATCTTAAAGTTAAAAACAGGGAAACTTAAGTTCAATAACTGTATAATGAAAATAGCTAAAATTGCTTTTGCGAACTTATATCTCAAAATTCAGATTTTTTTTTTTTTTTAAGAATTAAGAGTTTATAGCATGGAAATGTGTGTAATAAACTCGACGTTTCTTTTCTATGAATTGTGAGTTTATATCTCACAATTGACCTATTGGTAAGCCCCTCCCCTCGAACGCAGATGAGCCAGTGGCAGTTGAGTATCTTTAGGTTTCAGCGCCATAGAGAAACATCGGAAGATCCAAAGCTTTCATCAGGTTGATTATGCTACAAAAATGGAAAAACAATGTGCCTGGGGTACTTGTAACATTGATTAGGTATGCTGAGATGCTTTCCTAAACCCAACCAAAACAGAGCAAAATGTCCCTAAAGCATTCCATCCCAATCACAATGAAGATGAAAACATTTGTTTTCTTTTCATCTACTCAAGCAGAACGTTAATGTCATCTTGTGCTTTTGCAAGATATCTCTGGTTAAAACTAGCTAACGTTGAAGTTAGTAAGTCCATTCTAATGTACACAAACCTAAACCACAGTTTTCATATCATGTACAGTGTAGGTCAAAAATACAAAATGAAGATCAACATTTCAGTGCCTCTCCATATTAAACTGATTAAACACATTTCATCTTAAACTGCAGTACATGAACAGTGTTGATCCGGGATGTTGTCATTGTCAGTGTTGGGGGTAACGCATTACAAGTAACGCGAGTTATGTAATATTATTACTTTTTCCAAGTAACTAGTAAAGTAACACATTACTTTTTTAATTGACAAGAAAATATCTGAGTTACTTTTTTCCAAAAAGTAACGCCAGTTACTTTTCCCCCTATTTATTGATTAAAAGCTCTCCAGTCCCCATGTTAAAGGGAAATCTGGAGTAAGATTTAGTAAGTTCTAGAATAAATGTGAACATGCATAAATTCATCTCACTCACAAAAAACAGATTCAGTATTCCTCAAAATGAATAAAAACTGTAAAGTTCAACTCAGAATATACTTTAAATAATACAAATATACTTTACGCATTTAATCCCATTTTATTAACCAATGTCTTTGCTGCCGCCCAATTCAACCATACTAATAAGCAAAAATTACTCAAGATAATCTAACATTTGTTTTCCTTTTTTTTTTATTGCTGAAGAGTTGACATTATTTTCTTCTGCGGTCTACTGTACAGACGTGAATTTACTTTTCTCAAAGTCTGAGGCTTTTGGTGTGAAAAGGCTTTTACATTTGCCAAAAATAGAACTTTTTATATTAAAAACAAACAAGCAAGCCCTGCCCAGATTTAAAAAGTAACACAAAAGTAAAGCAACACACTACTTTCCATAAAAAGTAACTAAGTAACGTAATTAGTTACTTTTCTAGGGAGTAACTCAATATAATGCATTACTTTTAAAAGTAACTTTCCCCAACACTGGTCATTGTGATCGCGATGACCGTAAGCTTTCTCGTTTGCACTGTGATTTGTATTTTTACAATTTTAATATCTCACAATTCAGACTTTTCTTCTCAGAATTTGCAATTGCGAGTTTATATTTTACAATTAAATAATCTCGCAATTGTTATAAAATCAATTGTGAGTTTACATCTCACAGTTTAGCTTTTTTTTTTTTTTTAAGAATTATGAGGTTATATCTTGCAATTGTATTTTTTTATCTCACAAGGGACTATCGCAATTGTGAGTTTATATCTCACAATTCAAACTTTTCTTCTCAGAATTATGTTCATATCTCACAATTGCGAATGATAGACTAACAACTGTGAGTTGACATCTTGCAATTTTGATTATTTCTAAGAATTGTGAGTTTATATCTCGCAATTCTGACTTTATATCTCACAATTTAGTTTTTTTCTCAGAATTAAGTTTTCTTTTTGCAGTTGCGAGTTATATCTTGAAATTTTCAAAGAATTGTGAGTTTATATCTTGAAATTCTGATTTTTGTTTCTGAGCAAAATATCTGAATCATGATATATATACATATAAATTCACAATTATAATAGTCACTTGCGAGAAAAGGTCAGAATTGCGAGACATAAATTCACAATTCTTAGAAAAAACTTGAAATTGCAAGATGTTGACTCTCAGTTGTGAGTTTATAACTCACAATTGCAAGAAATAAACTTAATTCTGAGGAAAAAAGTCTAAATTGTGAGATATAAATTCGCAATTGTGAAATAAAAGGTCAGGACTGTGAGACATAAACTCACAATTCTTGAAAGAAAACACAAAATTGCAAGATGTTAACTCACGGTAAGAGTCTGTGATTTTTAATCGCAATTGCGAGTTTATACCTCACAATTTACACTTTAATTCTCAGAATTTTCATATTATATATTAGAATTCAGACTTTTCTTAGAATTTTATATATTGAAATTGCAAGTTAGAAACTCACAATTGTGAGTTAACATTACACAATTTTGCACTTTTTTTTCTAATAATTGAGTTTATATCTCACAATTCAGATTTTTTTTTATCTCACTTTATTGCAAGTTATAGACTCAAGATTATGAGTTAATAGCTTGCAATTTAGCATTTTTTTCCTAAGAACTGAGTTTATATCTCACAATTCAGTTCTCGCAATTCTCTTCATTTTTTTAAGTGACTTTTTAAATCGCAATTACGAGGGAGTTCATGGAAATAAATTATAGAAATTAATACTTTTATTTAGCAAGGATGCTTTAAATTGATCAACAGTGATGTTTAAGACATTTATAATGTTACAGAAGATTTCTGTTTCAGATAAATGCTGTTCTTCTGAACGTTATATTCATCAAACAAACCTGAAAAAACTCTACTCAGCTGTTTTCAACATAATAATAATAAAAAATGTTTTTGGAGCAGCAAATAAAATGATTTCTGAAGGATCATGTGACGAGTAATGATGCTAAAAATTCAGCTTTGAATAAATAATAAATTACATTATAAATAGAAAACAGCTATTTTAAATAGTAAAACTATTTCAAAATTTTACTGTTTTTTTCTGTAATAAATGCAGGATTGGTGAACAGAAGAGACGTCTTTAAAAAACAAAAAATCTTACTGTTAAAAAACTTTTGACTGGTAGTGTATATCTCGCAATTTTGTGAGTTTATCTCACAATTCAGACTGTTCTTCTCAGAATTTGCAATTGCAATTTTATATTATAATGCAATTATGAGATATTTAGCATTTTTTTCTCAGATATTTTATCTTTGTTCCTTGCTGAGAAAAAGAGTCAGAATATTGAGAAACAAAGTCTTTTGTCAGATATAAACTCAAAAAAAAAATCAATTACCTTTTATAATGTGGTGGAAACACATTTCCATAAAAAAAAAAAAAAAGCATACTTTACTTAAATATTTTTTTGTAGTGTGAATGGGCCACATTGAGGACCGTATTCAATAGCCCATGACTGTGATGGTATGGTTCGCCACTCATTTAAATATTCCGTAATGTCTTTGTGGCAAGCAAGAGTGAAATTTTTCAGATATTTCCAATCCACTGAAGTCATTTCAGAGTGACTGCATCAGTCATTATCCTTCCCCCCTCTTTATTCGCTTGACCCCATCAACTGGAATGAAGGAACACTCCACAGATTCTCATGTATTTGGACACCTGCGATTTGAAATTACATTTGAGAGAAGGAATAGTTTCCATATTGCACTTCAGCAAGAACATACGCTGTCAATTACCATCATGTGTGTTCAAATCGTTTAGCAAGAAGGCCTCCAGTAACAGCAAAGTTCGGTCCCGTAAAAAGGTCAATGCTGTTTGCAACGCAGTGCCGTTTGGTGTGATAAAAAAAGGGCATTGGGTTTCTTCGTATATAAAAAACGAAAATCAAACATATGGCACGGCAAACGCTGGAGAGAAGGAGTGAGAAATGTAGCAATCGGTTTTAAGACCAGGCTTTGTGTCAAACGTTTTGTTCTGCTCAAGAATTTCCTGAAAGTCTTTCTCCATCCTCTGCCCGTGTTGACCCATCCCTGCCTTCACCTTTAACGTGGCTCTGCGTGCCACATGGCTCGTTTTCGAGTACGCAGAGAGCTAAAGTGAAAGAAAAGCTGCTGGAGATGGCTTCACCACCTGTTTTCTGGCCTGGTCTGAAGGCCAAAAGTGGACAGCAATTCTTCACAGGACCTCTGGAGCCAGAAATACGCAGAGAATGATGGAGAACAGCGCTGGTTTGCATTACACAAAGCAGTGGGAGTAGGTTCTGAAAGAGTCAAGGAAGTCGGAGTTATATCATCCAAATTCAAAACGCAAGTACAGATTTGCTAGTAAATGCCAGTGGATGTAAAACAAAATGTTTTATGGTGCGCTTTAAGGGAGTAAATGAAAAATCAGTGAAATTCGTCATCAAAATCATATGACTTGCCATCTTCCCTGGAACACAAAAGGTAAAATTTTGAAGACAATCCGGTCTACTCTTCTCAGTATAATAAAAATGAATGAGCAAAGCTCTAAAATTTACAAAAAAACATCATAAAAGTATCAAAAAAGTGAGTTATATGCAACTTGAGTGATATATAATGTTATTTGAAGTCATACGATGGTTTCTGTTCACTAGTAAATGTGTCAGTTATTTGTTTTTTCTCGCAAAGGAGAACTTCTCACAACTTCGTTCTAATGGTAAAAGTTTTGAGCATTCAAAGCTCGGTAAATATTGGTCACAGACACAGAGATGTACTTTAAATTTCACCAAGCTGATTACTCACTAAAAACTCCCACAGATCCTGAATGAGTCTAGAATGTGCCGATTAAAAACACAAACGAGGAAGACGAAGAAACAAGCAATCTCAATCTCATATGTACGCATATGCATATGAAAAGTAATATGATCATCAACACTAACCGCATATAAATGAAAACTGTCTAATGTTTCCAAATGAAATGTCAATCAAGAAAGTGGTAAAGAACTGCATCTTTGCTTTGATAGTACTGAATATGATCCAGATGTAGTATTTGATTTTTGTTTAACTTTTTAACTGTCGCTCGTCCACTTAGTGGGACGCCTAAATTTACTTCACTATATTACAAATAAATCCTAATCTAATCATAACAAACCATCATAAAGGTCTAAGACTCCTAAATGGATATTTTAGCACTGTTTTTTTGTTAGAAATTATGTTGGAAAAGTAATAGACAAGAGTGCACCTCAAAAATCTACATGATAACAGCAGTTCTGACTTTTGTCACAAAAAGTCTTTTTTCAAAGTCTTAACTCCAAAGGCGTTTCAGAGAATTTGGCAGTACATTCAACCGGCCTCACAACCGCAGACCACGTGTAACCACACCAGCCCAGGACCTCCACATCCAGCATCTTCACCTCCAAGATCATCTGAGACCAGCCACCCAGACAGCTGCTGCAACAATCGGTTTGCAAAACCAAAGAATTTCTGCACAAACTGTCAGAAACCATCTCAGATAAGCTCATCTGCTTGCTCGTCAACCTCACTGGGGTCTCGACCTGACTGCAGTCTGTCGTCGTAACCGACTTGAGTGGGCAAATGCCCACATTTGATGGCGTCTGGCACTTTGGAGAGGTGTTCTCTTCACGGATGAATCCCGGGTTTCACTGTACAGGGCAGATGGCAGACAGCGTGTACGGCATCGTGTGGGTGAGCGGTTTGCTGATGTCAATGTTGTGGATCAAGCGGATCATGTGGCGGTGGGGTTATGGTATGGGCAGGTGTATATTATGGACAATGAACACAGGTGCATTTTATTGATGGCATTTTGAATGCACAGAGATACTGTGACTAGATCCTGAGGCCCATTGTTTTGCCATTCATCCACGACCATCACCTCATGTTGCAGCATGATAATGCACGGCCACATGTTGCAAGGATCTGTACACAATTCCTGGAAGCTGAAAACATCCCAGTTCTTGCATGGCCAGCATACTCACCAAACATGTCACCCATTGAGCATGTTTGGGATGCTCTGGATCGGCGTATACAACAGCGTGTTCCAGTTCCTGCCAATATCCAGCAACTTCGCACAGCCATTGAAGAGGAGTGGACCAACATTCCACAGGCCACAATCAACAACCTGATCAATTCTATGCGAAGAAGATGTGTTGCACTGCATGAGACAGTGTACGCTCAAAAATGGGGGTGACAGTTAAAAGGTTAAAAGTAGAGGGTCTGTTCTTTATTTTGATGTATTGCATGTTCACATATTTATATAACAAAACATTCTGGGCCCCATGAAATTTTAGTGAAAAACGCTGGCGGTGGCTGGCAACTTTTTTCAGAAACACTGGAGGGGAGTTAATATTTAATTTTGTAATACTGGTGTTGTTTTATTTATGTACTATGAATTTTTTTCTCATCTAATATTTTGAGGAGACACTGCCTCCCTTGCCTCCTTGGAGAAAATGCACTTGTTTTAGTTCTTCCTACATTTTATTTTTATAAATTTAGAAATTGAAGTGCAAAAGTTGATGAAAATGTGCAGTCACAATGAGACCCAGTGTGAGGAACACACTGATATATATACATTGTTCACAGAAAATTGTTCGAGTCGAACATTTTCAGTTAATCTTTCGATTTAGTGTGAATGAATTGTTTATGAACCAGACCGATCCAGTCGAGTGTTGAATGTTGCACTGCAAAAAATGCTTTTCTTACTTCAATTTTTTGTCTTGTTTCCAAACCAAAATATCTAAAAATTCTTAAATCAAGATATATATATATATATATATATATATATATATATTTTTTTTTTTTTTTTTTTTTTTACAAAATCCTTCTTGATTTAAAACTTTTTAAGCTGGAAACAAGACAAAAAAATCTAAGTAACAAAGAATTTTTTGCAGTGTGGTAACCAAATATTTAAAGGAATAGTTCACCCAAAATGGAAAATTCTGTCATAAATTAACTCATAAGACCCTTTTTCATCTTCACAAATTAAGATATTTTAGATGAAATCTTAAAGCTTTCTGACCCTGCATAAACAGCAACTGAAACATTCAAGGCCCAGAAAGGTAGTAAGAACATCGATAAAATATTCCATGTTACATGGAATATTTGCAACGTGGTACCGTGGTGAATGCGCGTCAAAGACTGACACAAAAAAGAAGAAATTGTTGAATAAAGTCATTATTTTTGTTTTATTTGCACACAAAAAGTATTCTCGTAGCTTCATGACATTATGTTTGAAACACTTATGTCACATGGACTATTTTATCAAAGTCCTTACAACCTTTCTGGGCCTTGAACATGTCGGTTGCGTTACTGTCTATGCAGGGTTTAGAAAGCTCTCAGATTTCATTAAAATATCTTAATTTATGTTCCAAAGATGAACAAAGATCTTACGGGTTTGGAACGACATGAGGGTGAGCAAATGATGACAATTTTTTATTTCTGTATGAACTATCCAATTGCTTTTTTTCCCCCCTTACAAAAAGGTTCATAAGGGAGATCGGGAATATAGAGTATGAAGTACTTTTGACAGTTTTATGGTGCTTTTGTGCCCTTTCAGAAGCCTGAAAGGTCCGGTCTCCATTGTAAATGCACAAGTCTGAAACAGCATGAGAGTTTTGTTGCAATGCCTGTAGATTTGAACAATGCAATCCAAACCTCACGTAAGCCATTTTCCACTCGTATTTAAATTGACCTGCAAAAAAGTTATTTGCATCATTTGGCTCTTTACAACCGAATCATTTCGACTCTTCCTGATCTATAAAGAAAACATCTCTGGAAGCAGAAGCCGTAGATAATATCTGACACGAATATTGGACTCGCGATGGACTGGAGCGCAGCGCTGCGAGTTTCTAAGCTCGCAATAAGAAGGAAAAACACTAAAATATTCTGAAGCAGTTGGACGATCAGCAGTCCGTGATGAGCCCTCTGAGGTTTCCCGGAGAAAATGTGTCACCTCTCTCTCGCTTTCCTTCATCTCCCTTTCACTCCTGCCTACCCCACCATCTGCTCTGGTGGAGATTTTCCTTGGAGCCCAAAACAAAAGAAATAACTAAACCGGCACCGGCTCCAAAAGACATCACTTAATCACGGCTGGAGCAGGATCTTACGCCAGGGACCTCGAAGGGGACGCCCGTCCAATTCTCTGTCATGTCCAGGCCTTAATTGTTTAAACAGACAAAAGAAGAGGGAAACGAATCCTCCGAATATCTCTCCACCTGATGAGCTCTGCAGTCGCAGGCCATCGTTGTGCCCGCCAACCTGGCTGTCATACAATCAGGCAGCGAGCCCTTCGAACGATTGTAATCTCCACTTTTGGCGCAACTCGTGGATTTATGCGTAGAAGTCACCGATTCGGCATCGTTGTAGGTGCAGAAAGGCCTTGGGCCCGGTGAGAGTTTCTCCACATATGCTTGCGATTCGCCAGGTTGTTTGTTTCCGAGCGGTTCCTAATAAAGAAAACAGATTTGCTAAATTGCGCTACTCTGATCCGGTTCAATTGCGCATTAATAGAGAAAAACTACGGTCCAGTTCCAAACTGCAAAGATGGTCGTCTGCAGATCCAATTTAGAGGTTTGTCAGTCGGGAAAAGCACAGGATGCTGAAATCAAAGAGCAAAAAAAATGATACGCGATTGAGTACGTGACTCAGGAACAAAAAAACACACTGTCTTGCATTCGCAACCCGTCCTTTTAATCTTAAATGACAGTGTTTATGATTCCACGACGTCTGCGTGATTGCGCGCATACATGCATGGTTCTCATTTGTCTACGGAAAGAGAGGGAAAGACCACTAAGGGTTACATAAGCAAGAAAGGCCTTGCGGCTTGCACGCTTGTGATGTAATGTAATTACCGCTGATGAATGGACTGTGTGCACTGCCTCGCCATCCTTAGATCGGTCATTTTTAAATTATTTGAATGTTTCGTTGGTTGTTTTAATAGCCCTGTGGTTGATTAAAGCAGCGTACATGAAATTTAGCAGAGACATTTGGTTGCATATAAGGCATTATGTACTGTACAGTCAGGCGGTCGTTACTGTAAAACAATTTGAAAAGGCTTGTAGTGGAATAAACAAACGGTCGTGAAATGGAATTTGTTTAAATCAGACTTAAATCTTAGGTTTAAGAAATCTTAATCTTAGGATTTAATCTTAAAACGTCTTCTGTTAAGAATAAATGGTGCATTGGATTGTATAAGCAAATAAGCTCAACAAATAACAAACAGATACAGACACTGCAACTATATCATAATAATATTTTTGTAAATTTGTGTTTTTAATTTATATATTAATATTTTGAAATATATTTAAATATGTTATGTATAATGCTATTCGCTTACAGTTATTGTAATTTATTTATGTGCATATTTAAATATTGAATTCACACAAATAATAATCATTATAATGGCGATTATGACGATAATGCTGACAAAATATGTTTTTGTTCATAATATTGATTAGAAAGGAATTATTATTATTATTATTAATAATACAAAAAAATAAATTTACAAAATGTATATTTTTTAAAATATGTATTTACACAATTTCCATTACACATTTATTATTATTATTATTATTATTATTATTATAGATGATAATACACATATTAATAATCCATATGTAAACAGTATCTATTACACAAATAATAATAATAATAATAATAATTATTATTATTATTATTATTATTGGTGGTGGTGTTGCTAATACACTTATAATATTACTACATTAATATATATATATATATATATATATATATATATATATATACATATATACATATAATAATAATAATAATAATAATAATAATAATAATAAAACTATTCTTATCATTAAATATGTTTAATAATAATTAATTTAATTGTTTTCCAAATTAAATTAATATATAAATAAATAATACATGAATTAATTAAACTATATAACTATTTTAACTAACTATAATTCATACGTAACAACAACAACAACTACTATTATCATTAAAAATGTTTAGTGTTAATAATAATAATAATAATAATAATAATAACAATTTAAGAATTAACTTAAGTTATATATTAAATTATATTAATATATAAATATGTATATACATAGTTAATTAATTAATTAACACAATAATAATAATAAATAATAAACCGTTCTTATTAAAATGTTTAATAATAATAACAACAACAACAATTGTAATAATAATAATTTGTAATATATATATATATTTTTTTACTTTTTATCATTGTTGTTATAATAACAACAAAATTAGCACTACTAATAGTAGTAGTAGTAGTAGTAGTAGTACTATTTAGTTTTTTTTTTAATAAAAAAAAAAATGCATTTGAAAATAATACAATTATTATTCTTCTAATATTATGTTCTTATGTTGTTGTTGTTGTTTTTTTAAATACTAAATACTACTACTACTACTATTAGTAGTGCTAATAATATTGTAACATGCAACATCCAAGTATTGCATTGAAGAATAATGCGACGTGCATATTCCTTTGAAGAGTATATGCTAATCTTGTCACCACTCTCCAGCCAAAAAAAAAAAAAAAAACTATGAAGTTTCCTTCAAACAACCACCATGGTAAGTGAGAGCGTGAGGGGAACAGACCATCAAGGGAAGAGTTTGGCAGCACGTGTGGACACTCAAACTGTTGAATGAAGGATCTCATTTCAGACGTTTCATAGTCATATTGACTACTGGCAAGCAAAAAGCCATGTGTGCAAGAATTCAAAGTCTCAATTTATGAGGCCAGTAGCACTGAGGTGTGAAGGGAAAATGGTTTGTTGATGCATACTGGCCAATCTGATCCATTTAACCCTCCATCAGTCCTTCATCCAAATGTACAGCGAGAAATTACTCAATTGAAAGTGAAGGGTAAAGTCCCTCGACGTTAAAGCGCCTTTGTTTCGATGTTCGCTATGAACGTCATCTTTGATTTCAAACGATCCTGGTGCTTCGCTGACGTCTGTCTGTGCGCCAGATTAATGGCCGACTCTTTCAGGACATTTGGCCAACTCCACTGTCTTTATGTCACCATAAGGAAGAATCATTGGAACAAATTATCATCAACTCCTAAAACGCATGTCGCTTTACACTAGGAATTACATGTAGTTCCAGACAACAGGTCATGGTTTTAACCACATCATTTGGACCCAAAAAGCGTGTTTTCCCATTCAAAAGAAGACATATTCATTCTTTTCTCTGCACAATTCTTATGATCTATAAGTCTTCATGACGCACGCCAAAGTTGGTGCGCAACTACGCATGAGTTTGCGAAGGGAGATGTTTTTACTCACCCTGTTTGTCTCAAGAGGGACTGTCGTAATGAAGAGACCAGATACTATCACAAGACATCAAAACTCAGTAAGCAAACCTTCAACAGGACACGTCTCTCAGGAACAGCATGTTCTGAGATGAAGAAAAGATGGTGGACAACATAAACACTGCAAGACTGCAATGACCCAAAGCAGATCCTTCCAGCATAAACCTTCATGTTGTTATTGCAGAGATATCTATCCAGAAATAAGCATCTGTTCTGTTTAGGCCCTCGAGTTACAGAATAGGTAGTGACAGTATTTATGTCCCTCAAATAAATGTAGGCAAAAATGTTTATTTTAATTGATCTCTCTTATTTTATCTTGTGTTATGTTTCACATTTTTTGTTCATGAAAACAAAATACATTTTGCCTTTATTTTCTCTGTGTGTATTCAAAAATGTATTATTCAACTTGAAGATACTTAACAGACTTAAAGTTGTGTGTTACAAGGTTACGTCAACCCTGTTCCCTTCATATTTTATGTTAAATTGTTCTATTTAAAAAATGACACCATTGAGAAGTGATTTTTTCAAAGAGTATTGACAAATATATATATATATATATATATATATATATTTTTTTCAAATCAACCCTGTTACCAGCATATTTTTATCACAAAATAATCCGTTTTTTTTTTAAATAATAAGTATAATAATGACACCATCATACTTTTAAAAAAGTAAACTTTTTAAGATGCTTTTTCAAAATGCTTTTTTAGTTTTGTCATTAAGACAATATTGAAACATCAACCCTGTTACCAACATATTTTTATCTGTTCTGTAAATTAAAAAAAAACAACAACAAACAAACAAAAAACTACAACACCAGAATACTTTCAAGAAGTGAACTTGTCAAGAAAGTTATGTATTGTTATATTTTTGTTTATGTCGACCCTGTTATCATTATGTTTAAAATCATTATGTATAAAAACTTACCATTATGATGCCATCATACCAGTTAGGTATCTATAGTTATATTCTTAGTTTGTTGGTAAGACAATATAAAAAATATCTGTTCTGTAAATTAAAAAAAAAAAAAAAAAAAAACACTATGACACCAGAATATTTCACAAAAAGTGAACTTGTCAAGAAAGTTATGTATTCTTATCTTTTTGTTTATGTCAACCCTCTTATCATCATATTGTATCTTACATTGTTCTATATATATTAAAAAATAACACCATCATACCAGTTAGGTATCTATAGTTATATTTTTAGATTGTTGATAAGACAATATTAAAAAATGAATCTTGTTACCATCATATTTTTATCTGTTCTGTAAATAATACAACAACAAAAAAACTACCACTATGACACCAGAATACTTTCAAGAAATGTCAAAAAAGTTATGTATTGTTATCATTTTGTTTATGTCAACCTTGTTATCATCATATTGCATATTAGATTGTTCTATATATCTACAAACAAACAACAACAACAACAACAACAACAACAAAAAAACCCACGATGACGCCATCATACCAGTTAGGTATCTAGGTACCAGTCCAGTTAGCTATCATTATCTTACATTTTTAGTTTGTTGGTAAAACAATGCTTAAACATCAACCCTGTTATCTTCATATTTTATCTTAAATTGTTCTATAAGTATATATACACTACCGTTCAAAAGTTTGGGGTCAGTAAGACTTGTAATAGTCTTTAAAGTAGTCTCTTATGCTCATCAAGGCTGCATTTATTTGATTAAAAATATAGAAAAAAAAAAAAAAACAGTAATATTGCAAAATGTTTTTACAATATAAAATAATGTTTTTTTATTTTAACATACTTTAAAATAGAATTTATTCCTGTGATGAAAAGCTGAATTTTTATCAGCTGTTACTCCAGTCTTAAGTGTCACATGATCCTTCAGAAATCATTCTAATATGCGGATTTATTATTAGAATGATCAATGTTGGATAATATCAACAGTTGTGCTGCCAAATATTTTTTGGAACCTGTAATTTTTTTTTTTCAGGATTCTTTCATGAATTACAAGTTTAAAAAGTACAGTGTTTATTCGAAATATAAATATTTTATAACAATGTAAATTATTTATTATTAACTTTTAATAAACTTTTAATTATTAACTTAATACATCCTTGGTGAATAAAAGTATTAATTTCTTAAAAAAAAAAAAAAAAAAAAAAAAAAGAAACAATAAAAATGTACTGACCCCAAACTTTTGAACGGTAGTGTATATATATATATTAAAAAAGACAAAATCCCATCATAGTTAAAAAATTCAGTAAATAGTTAAAAAAAATAGTTTAAAAACCCTTCAAGAAAGTTAGGTATTATTATCTTGTACTTTTAATTTGTTGGTAAGACAGTAATAAAATGTCAACCCTGTTGCCATCATATTTTCATCTTAAATTATTCCCTAAATATTCCCTACTCCTCATTCCCCGGACACGATGTTGTGACAAATGCATGCAGTAACTTCTTTGGTAAGTTAAATTCTTTAAAGTATTCAGGTGTCATAATGGTAGTTCGTGTGTGTGTGTGTGTGTGTCATAATTTATCTTAGATTGTTCTATACATTAAAAAAAATGCCATAATGATGCCATCATCATGATGCCATCACCTAGCCATTGAAGCTAGGTATCGTACAGTAATCATATATTTTTAGTTTGTTGGTAAGACACTATTTAAACATCAACCCTGTTACCATCATATTTTTATCCTAAAAAAAACTCACTCTTCAAGTAAGTTTTTCTTCTTACTTTGTTGGTAGGATAATATTAAAATGTCAACCCTGTTACCATGCTGTGACTTCAACAACTGATATTTAGAGGTGGATATTAAAAATGCATTAAATACTGTATATTATTTTACTTGTGATGGCACAATGAACTCATTAGTGTATTTTTTGTCTCAGAGAATGTTTAAAATTGTACAAAATGTACTTTTCACCTTCTCAAACTGGAAAAGGTGCCTGTTTCACCACCCAACATATGTTTCTTCAGATTGATTCTTTCCAAAGCACTGCAAGGCAAAAACTGTCTTCCTGTTCCTCTTCCATCCTTTTGTCAGCTGCCAAAGAAAAGACAGGAAGATAGAAAAACCCCAGTGAGCTGCTTAAAATAATGCATTATACATATGCTAAGCCACTACGTCTTTAATTATGTGATGTATCTCAGGTTGATAGATACATTTTCCTCCTCAGAGAGCTGATTTTTTTACCAGGCCATTTAATCAAACACCTGTAGGATAAATTAGCATGAAGTGAAATGCATTGATCGCAGTGTAGGAGTTTGTCAGGATATGCAGCTATACATACATGAAATAAACATGAATCAGCAACATGAATCAGCATTTTAGCTTACTATGCTGATTCAATGAAGTAATTTTTTATCTGTTCATGTCAAACACATCAAACTTCTTTCCATGTGAACATGTTCTTAATTAAAGTACTGGAAGGACCTTACAATATACTCCTTAATGATTCATCTTAACGTCACTTGGACCTACAGTACAATAGATGGAAAATAAACGGCATGGAAACTGCATCTTGCAATTGGCAAGAACATTAAAGCCTGACAAGGATAATATCATTTTTAAACCCAGAATGTATTTAATGATTAGCTACTTTAGTCAGTTAGCAGACACTTTCTTATCCAAACACTGAAATGAGAATATGTCAGTCTCAGACTGAATACACCAGTTCTGTTACAGTAATATTGATAAAAGTTCTGCATCTGATATTAGCCTGGCTAAATTTAAATGGATTAAATTGATCGAAAGTGGCAGTAAACACATTTCAAAAAGTTACAAAAGATTTCTCTCAAATAATTGCTGTTTTTTTTTTTTTTTTTTTTTACCTTTGTATTTATCAAAAAATCCTGGGGAGAGAAATCTGACACTGTTTTCTGCAAAAAAAATGAAACTGAAAACCAGTGAAACATCATTAATAATGTTTCTTAAAAAAAAAAAAATATAAAAAAAAAAAAAAAAAAATATATATATATATATATATATATATATATATATATATATATTATTATTATTATTATTATTATTATTATTATTATATATATGTTTTTTAATTCCAAAAACATTTAAAAATCTTACATACCCCAAACTTTTATAAACGTTTTTTATTCCTTTTTTTTTTTTGGTCAACCTTTTTATCATCATATTGTATCTTAGATTGTTCTAAACATAAAATAACACTACCACAATGACACCATCATACCAGTTCAGTTAGGTATTATCTTATATTTTTAGTTTGTTGGTAAAACAATACTTAAACATCAGCCCTGTTACCATCATATTTTTATCTTAAATTGTTCTACAAATACACAAAAAACAAAAAAACAAACAATAAAACCTATCAAGTAAGTTACATATAAATTACGTTTGTCAGTAAGACATTACTAAAAAGTAAACCCTTTTATTATCATATTTTCATCTTAAACTATTCCCTAAATATAAAAAAAATGAAAACATATAACACCATAAATCTTGCAAAAAAAAAAAAAAAACAACTCTTCTTCAAGATACTATTAACATAATATTAAAATGTCAACCCTGTTATGAAATGATATTTGGAGGTGGATATTTAAAATGCATTAAAAACTTTAGAGTTTTTGGCTTCGGGTCAGTAAAAAAAATCTCCCGACCCCAAACTTTTCAACGGTAGTGTAACTTTGACAGAAAATACATTTTTATTTAAGAAAAAGTAATTTTAACTTGACAAGAATGTGCAAAATTACAAAAATGTGCCAAACTGTAACACCAAATTTAAAAATTTCAACAAAAATTTGTAAAAATGTCTCAACATATTAAATTAAACATGCATAAAAATGTAAAAAAAAAAAAAAAAAAAAAAAAAATTGAATTACAGAAAATATGCCATTGATTATTAAATAAATAAATAATATACAGGAAATTTTTAAATGTAAATAACTTACTTTTAAATAACACTAAAATTAAGTAAATAGCTTAAAGGGATAAAACGAAAATTACCTCATGATTTCCTCACCCTCGTATGACTTTCTTCTTTCCAAGATTTATAATGGCAGCGAATGGCTGTTGAGATTTTGAAGCCCAAAAAGTGCATCCATCCATCATGAAAAGTACTCCAAACGGCTCCAGGGGGTTAATAAAGACCTTCTGAAGTGAATCGATGCGATACGTCAGTCGTTGGAACGCCACTCTCGTAAACGCGCGTACAACAATTAGCGGAAGCTAGAGATTACCGTTTATAAGATTTTAAATAAGGACATTTTTCTTACACAAATGCATCGATTCACTTCAGAAGGCCTTTACTAGCCTTCTGGCCTAGTCATGCGGAGTACTTTTTATGATGGATGGATGCATTTTTGGGGGCTTCAAAACCTCAACACCCATTCGCTGCCATTATAAAGCTTGGGAGAGCCAGGACATTTTTTAATACAACTCTTGATTGTACTCGTCTGAAAGAAGAAAGTCATATAAACCTAAAATGGCTTGAGGGTGAGTAAATCAGTTGAATTTTCATTTTTGGCTGAACTATCCCTTTAATTTTAAACCCAAATAATTTCTTTAACAAAACTCACATTGATAACGGAGCCCAAAACAAGTGTTTATTAAATCCTCACCTAAATCACAGCAATATGGGACTCCTGCAACCTCTGTGAACCTCGCTGAGCAGACAGGGCCGTGAAGAATTGAAAACAGTCACGATACAAGATGAAAGCAATTATAATCAGGATGGAATGAACCTCACAGTCATGGCAGGCAACAGGCGGAGAGAGAAGGCCAAAGCCCTGCCACAGTTTCACCATCGTGGACAGCACAAGAATTATTAAAAACCTCTCAACTTTGACAAGCCTGTCCAGGAATCAGACGTTAGACACATTAGGAGTGTTTTGTTCACAAAAGAATGACGTTATTTCGATCTGACGAGCATTTTCGGTTGACTTTGATACCATAAATGACCCCTTAGCATTAGCGTACTTGCTTTATCCTGCTTTTTTTTCTGCTTCGACTTCATTTGTTTATACCTGTCAGAGTAGGTCTGCCGCAGAAACCACACTGGCTTGGGTCCTGCCATCCGACTCTCTCCACATCTCCACTCTCAGCTCATCAAAGCGCTTAGACGGCATTGAAACGGACAAGAAAACTGGAAGACACGAACCACAGTGTCATTGCTGGAACATCCAAAGTGTTTTCTGAAGACAAATAGGGTTTCCATTTGCATGTCAGGTACCAATCTTTCCAATTAATATTTTCAAATGAATACGCTTTTAATCAGAGTCTTGATGTTGCGGGTTTGTTCCCGAGACCTCTCGAGACCACATTAATGTGACCGTGGTGTGGCTCTCATTACTCAGTGTCTTGGTCTGGATCTGGGTCTCGGCTTATGGTCTCGGACAAGACCGCAGTCTAATTCCAGCGTATTAAAGGTGAAAATTACCTCGGCCACAAGTCAGCAGGGTATCTTCATCATTCAGCAGAAGTCAGTGAAGGTGTCTGGCATGCGGCCGTCCATTGTGAAACCTAAAATCCTCTTGATTTAAATCAGTGGTTCTGCATATTTTTTCACTTTGTGACCCAGTTTTAGACTCCAAAATTCTTGCACCCTTTCTACTTTAAGCTGCACACTTTAGGAAAGCACAGGCAGCAAAATATATCCTTAAGAATGAGATATTTATTATTTACAATTTTTTGTAATTCTTTTAAAATTATATAATTTATTAATACAATGGGTAAAATAAAATATATATATTGCAAATGTTTATTATATTAGCTATAATAATTTATATTATTATTATGATTATTATTATTAATTGCTTTTAATTTGGATCTTTTTCAGTGTAACCTTCACATTTTATATTTTACTTAAATATTATAATATTCATTTTGCACTGAGAAATAGTTTTATTATTACCCAAAATTTCTCTTTTTGAACTAATTAAATTTTCAATTATTATAAAAAAAAAACATATAATAAATATATATTATATAATACAAATTATATTATATTATATTATATTATATTATATTATATTACATTATATTATATTATATTATTATATTATATTATTTCAGTGATTGTGCACATGAATTTAAAAATATTATTACTAATTTACATTGTTTGGGGAGATTAATAAACTTTCTGAAATAAGTTTTATTTTATATTACATTATATTATATTATATTATCAGTGATTGTGAACAATTTTTGAGAAATATTATTACTTATTTATATTATTTGGAGAGATTGATAAGCTTTCTTAGATAAGTTACATTATTATATTATATTATATTATTTCAGTGATTGTGCACATGAATTAAAAATATATTATTACTTATTTACATTATTTGGGGAGATTAATAAACTTTCTGAAATAAGTTTTATATTATATTATATTATATTATATTATTATATTATTATGTGTTATTTCAGTGTTTGTGAACAAATTATAAGAAATATTAATAGTTACATTATTTGGGAGATGACTTTAATAAACTTTCTTAGACTTATATTATATTATATTATATTATATTATATTATCATTTTCAGTGATTGTGAACAATTTTTGAGAAATATTATTAATTATTTATATTATTTGGGGAGATTGATACGTTTTCTTAGATAAGTTACATTATTATTTTATATTATAATATAATATAATATATTATATTATTTCAGTGATTGTGCACATGAATTAAAAAAATATTATTACTTATTTACATTATTTGGGGAGATTGAGCTTTCTTAGATAAGTTACATTATTATATTATATTATATTATATTATATTATAATTTCAGTGATTGCACACATGAATCAAAAATTCATTCAAAATATATTATTACTACATTATTGGGAGATTACTTTAATAAACTTTGGAAATAATAACTTTCTGAAATAAGTTGTTATTATTATATTATATTATATTATATTATATTATTTCAGTGCTGTGGCCAGATTTTTCAGCAGTCAAAAAGAAAATGCTACTATTTTAAATAACTTGAGTATAAATAAATGTAACTCCTTAATTTTTTTTCCAACTTTAATTTGATTTTACAGTAAAAAGAAGCATTGAAAATAAGGCTAAACTTGATTGTTGGATATATGAAATGCTATTTCTTTCTTTCTTTTTCCCCCTCATTTCAAGAAACCTGACAGGTCTTGGTTTGGTCCTTGAATGTTTTAGTTTTGATACGAATCTGGGCCTCGAGGGGTCTAATATCGGTCTGAGTCTGAGTCTCCGCTTTTGGCTCTGACTTCACTTTTCAGCATACAGATGTCTCCAAAAAGCCCCTCAATGCACAGAGCGATGTTATCACGCCGAGCTTCGCTCTCCTCTAGCACTTACAATATCAAAATACACCGCTGCGTTGAGGTTTGGTGCTAAGTTTATGCCAAAGGTGTTCTTAAATACGCGGTTTACCTCAGAAAGCCTTCTGACGTATCGAATGAGAGTCTCAGCAGGGCTTTCTGGCCTCCTTAAAGATGACAAACACACCCTAGGGGATGAATAAAAAGCAAAAGAGGACATCGTTTCAGCAAGAGAGGAGTGAAAAACCACCTTTTCCTGTTTGCCGAGATAAATGGCCTGTCGACAGACGGCACTCTGGGAAAAACGTTCAGCTTTGCTTACAGCATCAGCAAAAACAAACCTCTTTCGGCCCTTACGCGACCCTCATAAATACATTGTAAAAAATGATTTTTCAAAGTTGTAAATACAGATTATTGGAAAAGGACTATTTCGGGGTTTCTACTTAAAAACTTCACGTTTAATTCAACGTGTCTCTGTAATTGTTTACGAAATTTACTAGCACTTTCTGAGCGAAAATTGTTTCTACATCAACTTTTTTACAGTCCCCTCAGATTCGGCTTCGTTAGAGCAAAGCAAACGCCTCCAAACGTCTGTCATTTTTGTAGAGGTAACAAGCACGAGCCCGTAAAAGAAGAAGGAGCCCATTGAAGTCGAGAAGGCAAACCTCTCCAACGCCGTAAATTACCCAGGCAGATCTCAGAAGTCACATCAAATATGTCCCAAACAGCTAAAAAAGTACCACCCCTGTTAAAAACAGTGACAAGCACCATAAACAAGTTTATACACGCGATGTTCTTTCGGCCAAACAATACAGGCAGCGTTTGCCACACCAGCCTCGTCTAATAAGGCATGCTGAATCAGTCTTTTATTACCAGGAGAAAGGCTGGATGAAATATCATGTCCTTTTACCACAGCAATAGGCCTCTGAGACCCACGTAGGCCAAGGTAACGGGATAAAACGTGGGCCTGAGGCTGTCCTGACCCTGTTGGTTTATGAGTACATTACTACCTTGGCCTCAGACCCCATTCAAAACTCCTATAAATGAACAAACTGCTGCTATAACTTCATATGACTCGAACACCACCGCAGCCGCAAAAAACAAACCCCAAACGCTGGTTTTGTAATTGACGGCGAGTCGATGCCGGAGGTTTTAGGTGAACGATCAGTGACATAAATGGACGGTTTTTCAGTTAAGGGGAACTTTTCTGTCCCCCTAGAACAGGTGTGGGCAAGCTCAGTCATGGAGGGCCGGTCCTGTGGAGTTTAGCTTCAGCCCTCCATGAATAAAATTAAATAAAATAAAATAATTCAAGTTTTTTTGGTTTATACTTTGTACTTTACTACTTGCTGGCTTTAATACTTTTTATTTGGATACTTTAATTTTAAATGTTGATATTAAATATTTCAATTATATATTTTTTTTTTTCATTTTCACTCGTAAGCGCATGTGTGTAAAATAAAATAAAATAAAAAGTAATTCAAGTTTTTGGATAGATACTGTAATTTTAAATGCTGAAATTAAGTATTTTAATTATATTTTTTATTTTCTTTCTTTAAAATAAAAATTGTGTGGGAATGTATGTGTGTAAAATAAAATAAAATAAAATAAAGTATATTAATTAAAGGTTCAAAATGTTTTTTTTTGTTGGTTTTTTTTTTTTTGTTACTTAAATACTTTACTTTAATACATACTGGCTTTAATACTTTTTATTTGGTTACTTTAATTTTAAATGCTGAAATTAAACATTTTAATTATTATATGTTTTTATTTTCTTTCTTCAAAATAAAAAGTGTGTGTGCGTGTGTGTAAAATAAAATAAAATAAAAAGTAATTTAAGTTTTTAGATACTGTAATTTTAAATGGTGAAATTAAATATTTTAATTAGATATTTTTATCTTCTTTCTTAAAAATAATAATAAAAAAGTGTGTATATAAAATAATAAATTACATTTTTTACAGAAAAAAGCCATTTCAGTTTTGGCTAGATCTGGATCTCTATCATTTTAAATGCTAAAATTTTACTTCTATTTTAAAAATATATTTTTTCAAAGGGTTTTATACATTTTATTGGGTCATTTTAAATAAATTAAGATATTGTTTTTTTTTTCTTCAAAATAAACAATTTAATAATGATAAATATAAAATAAAAACAATATTTCAGTAAGATATTTTAAAATTTACTAATACATTTCCAAACCCACTTTTCAGTGGGTTTCTTTCATTTTAAATGCTGAAATAAAAATGATGATAATAATATATTTTTTTATTTATTTCTTAAAAATAATATATTTAATATATACACATGTATAAAAAGTGTTATAATTATAACAAATTATACTTGCAATTTTACAACCTTAAAAAAAATAATTAGGTAAATAAATGTCATTTATTTAGATTTTAATTGAGATTTAGTTTGAATAAATAAGCTTTGCACTGATGTATGGTTTGTTAGGATAGGACAATATTTGGCAGAGACACAACTATTTGAATATCTGAAATCTGAGGGTGTTAAAAGAAAAAAAAAAAAAGAAAAAAATCAATATATTGAGAAAATCGCCTTTAAAGTTGTCCAAATGAAGTTCAATGCATATTACTAATCAAAAATTAAGTTTTTATATATTTACGGTAGGAAAGTTAACAAAACATCTTCATGGAACATGATCTTTATTTAATACCCTAATGATTTCTGGCATAAAAGAAAAATCAATAATTTTGACCCATATAATGTAGCCAGTGTATTACTGGCTATTGCTACAAATATACCTGTGCGACTTATGACTGGTTTTGTGGTCCAGAGTCACTATACACACACACGCACACACAGCATTTTACAAATATACAAACACATGTAATGACACCACCAAAAAAAAAAAAAAAATTGGACGTAATTTCCCCTGCGGTCTGAGCTTGACAGAAACATGACTGCAGTAGGGACCAGGAAATTAAACACCATCACTTGTCAGGTGGTTTTAGCCAAGGGAATCTCTCCACTTTGGAGCCTCTCTCATCTCCCTCTGTTGATTAATACTCACTGAAACGCTGGCTGACAAGATGCTAAACCAAACCAGAACACAAACAAAGCACTAATTCGTCAGCTCTACCTGTAAATATCAGTGAGAACCAAAAGGAAACAAAGCAAATGAAGTTAGAGCACTGTGATCCATTACTTTTCAGGAGCAGGAAATGAAATTAATTTCCATGGCATGGTAAACCTTACACTCGCTGTTACAGACGGGAAATGTCACTGCACGTGATAAATTCCAGCGTTTCCCAACCTTTCTTCACTTATGCACCTCACAGCCCCTTCAGTAATGTTAGGGGAAATAAATAAATACATAAACAATAGGGCTGTGGTTTGACTCAAATTTCACGATTTGATTCGATTCTGATTCAGAAACATAAAATTTAAATGGTGGCTGTCATAAAAAACTTGTACTCAAACATAAACAAACATAAACAGTAAAAATTATAATGAATATGTTATATGGTGTATATATTTAGCGAAATGCTCCATAAAGTTTTTTTTTCTAACTGACTAAAAAGTTAATGGTCACTGAATATGCTTTTTTTCCGAGGTAAATGTGGCGTTACGTGACATATTGTTTACAAGCTGTTATATTGACGTCCATTGTTGAATCACTGATTGATTACATGAGACAGATTCGGTAAAGATATGGTGTATATATTTAGCAAAATGCTCCTCTCATTTTTCTAGCTGATTAACGAGTTTATGGTAATTGAATATGTTTTTTCTGAGGTAAATGTGACATTACAAGACATTGTTTACGAGGTATTATACTGACGTCTTTCCACGGTTGAAACACTGATTGAGCGAATACATGAGACAGATACGGATTTTCTTTAAATTGTACTCTTTCTTTTAACATACCTTTGGATGTTCATTCATGTTTAATTCATGCTGAGACTGGTATTAAAACAGATAAAACGATCCATTCATGTGCGCTTCCCATTGTCGCTTCTGTTGAACTGAGGCGCTACAGCGATCTGTCACTTCACATTAAACGGCGCCAAAAGGGCATTTATTGTTTAAATACTGTAATAAAATAGACAGAATTTGATTCTAAGGTTTTGTTTCATACACTGACCAAAATTATAAATACAACACTTTTGTTTTTGGCCCCATTTTTCATGAGCTGAGCTCAAAGATCTAAGACTTTTTCTATGTACACAAAAGGACTATTTCTCTCAAATATTGTTTACAAATCTGTCTAAATCTGTGTTAGTGAGCACTTCTCCTTTTCCAAGATAATCCATCCACCTCACAGGTGTGGCATATCAAGATGCTGATTAGACAGCATGATTATTCCACAGGTGCGCCTTAGGCTGGCCACAATAAAAGGCCACTCTGAAATGTGCAGTTTTACTGTTTTGGGGGGGTCCGGGGGGTCCAAAAACCAGTCAGTATCTGGTGTGACCACCATTTGCCTCACGCAGTGCAACACATGTCCTTCGCATAGAGTTGATCAGGTTGTTGATTGTGGCCTGTGGAATGTTGGTCCACTCCGCTTCAATGGCTGTGTGAAGTTGCTGGATATTGGCAGGAACTGGAACACGCTGTCGTATACGCCGATCCAGAGCATCCCAAACATGCTCCACACTGTTGACATCAGCAAACCGCTCACCCACACGACTCCATACACGCTGTCTGCCATCTGCCCTGTAGAGTGAAAACCGTGTTTCATTCGTAAAGAGAACACATCTCCAAAGAGCCAGATGCCATCGAATGTGAGCATTTTCCCACTCAAGTCGGTTGCGATGACGAACTGCAGTCAGGTCAAGACCCCGATGAGGACGACGAGGATGCAGATGAGCTTCCCTGAGACATTTCTGACAGTTCGTGCAGAAATTCTTCGGTTATGCAAACCAATCGTTGCTGGTCTCAGACAATTTTGGAGGTGAAGACGCTGGATGTGGAGGTCCTGGGCTGGTGTGGTTACACGTGGTCTGCGGTTGTGAGGCCGGTTGGATGTACTTATCACATAAGTCACGACTGAAACGTCATCATTGTTTAGGAAGTGACAAAATGGAACATATAATCCTTTATTTTGGGAAAATTAACAAAATGTTAGTACAGTTACGCAATTTTTTAGTATTTTACTATGTTTTAGTAGTGTTGTAGTATGTGGGTAAAAATTCTGTAATGCAATGTGGTCGCTACCAAAACATTATTGTCACTACCGAATGTGCTGCCACGACCAAAACATGGGATGTTTTGTCAAAAATGAGGTATACTGAATTATCAACTAAGATGTTATGATAGTGTTTGGTTCAATGTATAGTCAAACTAATAAATCCTTAAGTTTGAGATCAGTATGATCATTGTTTTGCCTTTTACATACAATTTTATTTCCAACTCTGACTTTGAACCAATTCAGTAGAATGGCCCATATATTTATACATAATTTAAGACATAATTAACACTAAAAAAAGTTTTTGGGAGAACTTTATGACAATGTACTTGATGTTATAGCCAAATTTTCACTGCCACTGAGAAGCACCCCTGATCACTGATGATTGATGGCGTTTCCCTGGGTTTAAACACCACAACAACAGTCCTGAACAACAGCTGTGCACAATTACACCAAATTGCACTGTATCTCCAGACTCCCTAGAATCACCTCAAACATCCTTCAAGCTTGCGGGCGCTACAAGAAAACAAGCAAACAACATATATTACATTTCAATCTCTGACTTTCCCATCTCGTCGCTTTACGAACAAATCAAAGCGAAGTCTTGCGTCCAGTCCAAGAAAACACAGAAAGATTGTGTTGGTTTCCAAAAGGGAAAAACTGAGAGGGAGGTTTATCATTAAGCTGAGCTAAGGAAACCTTCAGAGAGAAAAAGTATTGCTGCTCTCGCTTGATGGAGGAAGCAGAAAAGCTGGCGACGGGACAGTGTTGTGTGGTCTCGACTGTGGAGAAGGGCTTCGGAGCAAAGGGTGGCGTAGCATTACATCACATCCATAGGGACCTCATTCGCATCACATCATGAACAGAAGTGCTGACTTTCGAAATTAGGAAGATGAGTTGTATGACGCCATAGTCGCCAAACAATGGAAGTCAATGGGGTCCAAAACAACGTTGGAGCCTACTGACCTCCGTTTTGTGGAGCAAAAAAACACCAAGACATTTTTTTTTTAAATATCTTCTTTTTAAGCTCCACAGTAAAAAATAAGTCAGGTTTCGGTATCATACACAATTATTGTCTCAAATACTGTAAATATACATAGTTTAGACTTTAGTTTAGGTTACGCACAAAAACTGTTTTTCATGCACTGGTTAATTTTGAGATTTTGGGTTATTTGGCTTCTAATATCTTTTCAAACTAGTTAAAATACATTTTAAGTGTTTATTTTTGCACTTTATCTATTTGCATCTGTGGATTTCAAGTACAAAACATATTTTAAATGCAAATATTTACTAAATAAGGTGTTTTTTACCACTTGATTAGCACATATTTTTTAATATTATTTATTTGTTTATAACTTGTCAAAATACACATTTAAGTGTCTATTTTTTGCACTTTGTCTATTTGCATCTGTGGACTTCAATTACAATACATATTTTAAAAGGCATTTTTACCAAATAGTTTTTTTTTTCTTCCCACTGTAGTAGTACATATTTTACATTTATTTATTTATTTATTTATAGTCAAAATACACTTTTAAATTATTATTATTATTATTTATTTTTTTTTTTTTTTGGTTTCTTTGGATTTCAATTCCAGTACATATTTTAAAGGCCTTTTTACCAAATAAGGTTTTGGTCCCCACTTTAGTATCACATATTTTTTTTTAATATTTTGCTAATTTTATTTATTTATTTCTAGTCAAAATACACTTTTACAATTTTTTGCACTTTTTCCAGTACTTTGTCTATTTGCATCTGTGGAAAATATGTTAACAAAATGAAACAAGAATTATGAACCAGACTTTATCCAAAGTTCAGATTTATTTTTTAAAAATATTTATGCACATATTTATGCAAATTTACGCAAATACATGCATATTTAATTTGATAATGCCTCATCTGCTAATTGAAACCTTTCAGAAAACTGAATTTTAATTAATTGTATGCCTTTTTAATAGTAATGTTTAATAATTAGTTTAAAACGTAGTTTTTATTTATTAATTTATTTTAAAGTTCACTTTTACCCTATTCACATGGAGTGTCTTGCCTTAAGGATGTCTGGATAATTTTACTGAGAAAAAAAAAAAAAAAAAAAAAAAACAATGAAAAGAATGATTTTTGTGCAACCTCATTTCAAGGAAATGTATTATGGGAGAACATGTGTTTTGCAAACCCAGGTTTTGCGATCACATTTCATCATGTGGAATGCAGACAGAGAAATAATTACCTCCAAATAAATTTTACTTCTTCCCGTGACGAAGTACAACATAACATTTAGCTTAAGGCGCAGTCAACCTGGTCTTTTCCAGAACCAGATGAAAGAGTGGACGAAACATAGCCCTGCCAAAAGATAAACAGGGGATAACCTGCAAACAATGCTACGTACATTACGTGAACACAAACAGGTGGCTAATAAACCATGCTAATTTGATTTTACAACGTGAATGGATAAGGAGAACAATCCCACCTGTTGCCCATCTGGTAGAAAAGGCCTGAAAAATTAAACAAAGCCATTTTGGCTCTGTCTAAATTGTATATAGAAGTGCATGGCTTCCAGAACATGATTGTTTTTGGGTTAATATAGTTTATAATGATTGTTTTTCATGAAAAGATGTTGGATAAATCATTGGTAAGTCTCTGCGCACAAAGAACCACCAAGAAAGATGCCAAATTTCTGTGGGGGAATAAAAACAACAACAAACGCTAGCATGCTACAGTGCTAGTGTTTCAATGCAGATTTCAAATGCTTAACAGGTTACACAGTGTGTCTGCTAATGTGTCACACAAATTTCACTTCGAAATATTATCTGACTCATTCTTGCTGCCCGCCAAACTAGTCTTTAGAGGCTTTCTGAGCTGAAGAACAGAAAACACAAGCGGAGGTCTTATCAAGCCCAAGCTCACATGTAGTGACAACGTGACCTGCATATTTATGTTTTTCCCCTCGCACTGCCGTCAATATACACACATCTGAAATAACAAGAAAAGAAGAGACACAAAAGAAGAAACATGAAAGAGAAATCAGGTAGCTTGATACTAATGTATAGCTGGAGTTTTGTGAGGCACTAAAAGATATACAGTATAGTCTTTTAGATTACAGTACGTAAAATTTTACTTACCACATAAACAGAGTAAGGACAGATGACTGAAAGATCCTGAGTACCGCTGACAAACATCAAATCTTGTAAAATGTGTGATTAGTACTGCCACTCCGTAGTACAAAAAGAGCAGGTGTGATCGTGATTCTTGAAAGTGAAAGTAAAAAGCAAACGCAAAATCAAAAGCAATTTCAATGCTATTTAACCAAATTTAGGTTTTGTTTATGAAAATATATTTCTAAACATACCATATGCTCAGTAGTTCTAAGCTACCATGTTGAGTATAGGCCCAAAACACTAAAAAAGTTACCTGTCAACTGTGTTACCCAGTAAAGGTAACATGGTGCACAGTAGCAAAGGTGGAATTTTATGCACATATTCCTACAGATCATCTTTATTTTGCAGCACTTTATACAATCTACATTGTTTCAAAGCAGCTACGTAAAGTCATGTTTGGGTTTTTGGGAAAAAGAAAAACGTATTTCTTAACATTGTCAATTTCTAAGTGTACCCCTAATTGTAAAATGACCCAACCACAGTTTTACCACAAATACCAAGGTTAAACTATGGTTAGCGTAGTGAAACCCTGATTAATTTGCATTTGCCATGGTTTAACTATAGTAGCAATAGTTTTTTGGTTTTATCTGTAGTAAAATCATGATTAATTTTCATAAGGGTTAACATGGGGTGGGCAAATGCAGTATTAGCTGTGAAAACAGCTCCTCTGAGGTAATTCAGATGAATAAAAGAGCATTTGTTCTACCAAAAAAGTCTATAAAACATGAAGAAAGCTATCTGTTAGCATTCCCATTCATCTCTGTGGCAGCTGGATGGCTGTTAATCAGCCATTTTTGCTTGTAGGACAACAAAGCTTCGAGCCAATCACATGAGCTGTAAATCCCATGTGATCATTCTGAAGAAAAATTACCTCGTGACATTCATTTGCTGTTGAGTACTTGATAACACACGTCTCCTTTTTTCTTTCTGACACACTTTTTTCTTCTGACACAGCTTTTCAGTTTCACTTTTTTCTCTTGGTGACTAAATTGCATTCTTTTATTTACAAACATATGTGTGAATTAATATGAATTTGCCTGATATTTAAGCCTATGTCCTGTACTGTCATTCTGTGTATTCGTTTTGCTATTCAAAAAGTCCATGCTAGGGAAAAGTTAATGCCAGATCATTTAGGATTTATTATTATGACTTTTAGAAACTGCCAACTTGGAAATTCGCAATGATTATTCCCGAAATGCACATTCATTTAACTTGTATTAGCTTCTAAAACAACTCGAAAAACTTATGATTGTCTGGAAGGGAAATGAAGACACTGAAGTCTTAGAGTTCTGATGGAATGCTCTTGCTTTCTTGGATGCTCAGCATACAATAAACCTCGGAGATACTGTGCGCACCTCATAATTACTGGCAAGTGACAAGGACAAAATCCAGATGGAAGCAGCTATACAACGCTAATGCTAAAGTTCCCCTGTGTCTTTTTCTACTCGCTCATCCATCTATATTTCCAGCGTAATCTGCGGCTCTCCCCTGATGAATGATATGAACACATAAATATTGCACAAACATCTGCTTTTCTGTTTCTGACTTCGACATAACCAGCTAAAGCTTGGAAAATCTGTGTAGTCCTTAGGTTGACAGGGAAAGACGTCTGTGTTATATCAAGGTTAGTAGTTCAGTCCACCCCTACATCATTTAACTAGGGCAAAAATGAATGGAAAACCTATTTTTGTTCAACTGCTGTAAAACAAATACCTATTCTAGAGGTTTAAAGATGAAGTTAGAAGTAATATGGGTATAATATAGCCTATATGTATTTATTTAGTTTGAACAACATTCATAGACTCAGAATCAGAGAAGGTTACCAATCTATTTACTACAATTTTATATAACTAAGATATAACGTATGTCTGCAAGATGTCTGTTAAAGATCACTTGATCTGGAAAGCATCTGCTGTGTACAAACATCTGACGGATGTCTGTAAAATGTCAGTTTTACATACATTCTAAATCATAAACATCTTAAAGACATCTAATAGACGTCTATTTGACATCTGATAGGAAACGTCCTATAGACGTATTGCAGATGAGCAAACAATCCAAAAAATATGTCTTGCAGATGTAAATGCAGACGTCAAATAGACATCTCCGAGATGTACCTGTGCTATCAGGGACCCAAATAGCACACGTACTACTGCAAGATGTCTGTTAAAGATCGCTTGATCTGGAAAGCATCTGCTGTATGAAAACGTCTGGCAGAAATCTGTAAGATGTCAGTTTTGCATACATAAACATCTTAAAGACATCTAATAGACGTCTACTTGACATCTGATAGGAAACGTCCTATAGACGTATTGCATATGAGCAAACACTCTATAAAATATGTCTTCCAGATGTAAATCCAGGTGTCAAATAGACGTCTCCGTGATGTAGGTGTGCTTTTAGGGTAGTAATGAACAGCAGCATTAAACTAAATACTGACTAAATAGTTTTTTGAATCGTTCGATTTTATCGATTCCCAACAATGAATCAGAATTTCCAACGCTACAAATGAGGAAAAGAATGACCATTTAGGTTTCATACAACCAAGCTGAAAACATGAACATCTGCATTTAACCAAATAAAGAGAGCTAGTAAATACCTAAAATACTGTGCAGCGACTCAAATCTTTTTTTTTTTTTTTATTCAGTTGGTTTATATCAATGGTTTGAATGATTCAGTTTGCGATAATAAACTGAATCTTCGATTGCTACATAAACGGGAGAATTTACAAGAAAAAGGTATTCAAAAATACCTCCACTCACTCTGTAGTAAAACCAAAGGTTTTACGTGATATTCAAAATAGTGATGTAGCATTTTGTCATGCTATCACTGTTTAAAAAAAACGTGCTGCTCTATTTTGAACTATCATCACACGAATTACTGGAATATGTAGTTAAAGGAGAAGTTCATTTGCAGAATAAAAAATTCACGATAATTTACTCACCCCCATGTCATCCAAGATGTTCATGTCTTTCTTTCTTCAGTTGCAAATAAATTAAGTTTTTTGAGGAAAACATTCCAGGAACTGTCTCCATATAATGGACTTCATTGGTGGCCAATGGGCCGAAGGTCCAAATTGCAGTTTCAATGCAGCTTCAAAAGGCATTGTGTAATCAAAGCTGGAAAGTCATGTGTGGTTAGTTCTTTGTCTGTGTTCCCCGGTTCAAAAAGGTAGGGTAGGGCGAACAACTTCATCTAATTTTCTCCTCCAACTTCAAAATCGTCCAACATTGTTGTTTTACAACAATGTAAAGGGCGTTTGACTTTCTTTCCACGTTCATTTGGTAAACAGGGTATGTACTTCCACCTACATCACGCGTGCGTTATTATGTAATGCATGAGGTCGAGCTAGTGCAAGACGAGCATTTGTTATATAAAAAGCATATAAATTTATATTTTTCTCCCTTGGCTGGGATTGTGTAGAGCACTTTGAGGCTGCATTGAAAATGCAATTTGGACCTTCAACCCACTGATCCCCATTGAACTCCACTATATGGAGAAAAATCCTGAAATGATTTCCTCAAAAACCTTCATTTTATTTCGACTGAAGAAAGAAATACATGAACATCTTGGATAACATGGGGGTGAATAAATTACCAGGAAATTTCAATTCTGGAAGTGAACTTCTCCTTAAATTAGTTTAGTTAGGTGTTCCATAGACTACTTACAAACTGTAGTCCATTACTGATTACAAATTTAAAAAAAGGCAAAAATCGTAGTTAGTAACATAATCTATTGTATTACACACCAGATAGTGTATTCTGACTACTTTTTGATTACTTTTGGATTACATTTGACCTAACTCATAACAAAATGTTTTCCATTCTTTTTTTTTATCAACATCATGAAGTGCATTAAACATCACATTATGCCAAGTTTTCCCAAACTGAGATTCCTAAAAAACTGCAGGGGTAAAAGGTGTGTGAGGTGATGAAATGCTAATTATTAATCACATCATAAAAATGTCAAATTAAACTCATTTTCTGTGTAATCATGGTCACCTGACTAGTGGCCTAATATATACAAGTAATATACAAGTAAAAAAAAAATATCTGTAATCTTATTACAAATACTTCAAATGCAATATAATTACAAGTAATCAGTTACTACCTAGCACTGTATATGGAAGCCCATTTCCTTCATGGAATCAAAACAAATAAATAAAAAAATTAATTGCAACTTCTTTTCTTCTCTAAATAATCTTCTATTAAATTTTGAGGAAAAATTCAGGAACAAATTACGAACTCATAATTCTGACTTTATTCACAATTTTGAGTTGTGAGTTGATTCAAAAGACTTTTTTTTTTCTCACCGCAAAATAAAAAATAAAAAGTTACTTTTATCTTAATTCTGAGTTAATGTCACAATATTTTGAGTTTAATATCGCAATTCTGTTTATATCTTGTAGTTATATCTTGAGCTATTACTGAGCTAATCATGGGATATAAAGTTGCATTAACCAAGGTTAAAACAAGCTTTAACATTCTGCAACACTGAGGTTTTTAGATTTTTTACATTGATTTCATTATCAAATTGATCAAATGAGCTGAAGCTTATTTGCTACATTTTTCCCATTCGTTATAATTATTAAGATTCTTGGTAAAGATAGAGATGTGATGGTGGTTATTAGCTGCAGATGATGTATACCTGTTCTGCATGTCTTGGATTAGACCATCAGCCATCATCTATTACAGTAAATACAATAAGACTGAATGCCAAATCATCGAAGCTTTCAACAGTACCATACAGAAAATGAGAATGAGAGGAAGAGACTTACAGGGCATGTGTATGAGAAAACGAGGGATAAACAATACATGCCAAGAATACTTTAACTCTTAGGAATCTTTTCCTTTAACCACAGAGAGCGGAGCGGACAGATTAATGGGCTTTATTTATGACCTAAAATTAACAAGCACACTTTTTCTTCTCATTGCCAAGAGCACAGTACATCATTATTTATCCCTCCCATCTCTCTTATTGCTCTGTATATGTCATACAGAACCTGAATATATATCTTTCTCCACTACACACCTGGATTATCTGTGAAATGTTGACCTACTTCTGCTGGATGTCTCACATGATGCATCAAGATTCAGTCTTTCAAAGGCCAAGCTGGATGTACTGTAAATACAATGGTTTGCTTTCAAGACAGGATTTCTTGAAAAAAAAAAAAATAGTACCACTGACATACTATTCCTGTGTTTATAAAAAAATTCCGAAATATTTTAATTTTCTGATTTCATTTTAATTTCAATTATATTTGGTATTTTTGTGTTCTTGTAATTATTATTAGTTTTTAAATAGTGTTAGTTTTATTCTTTATTATTATTATTTCATTTAGTTTATCTAAAGTTCAGTACAAGTTCAGCTCAAATCAGCAGCATTTGTAGCATAATGTTGATTGCTACAACAAAAGTAGTTTCCAAAAAAAGCAAGCAAAAAAAAAATTGGGTTACAGAGAACCCTGTACAATGAAAGTGAATGGGGGCCAATCATTAAAACATCACAGTTTCATAAGTACAGCCATAAGTCATAAATAATATGCATTAACATTCATTCGCCTAACCTTTTCTGCAAGTTATATGCAATTTTTACAACCTTGTTATCATGCCAACTCCATAAAACAACTAATAATTATGCTTTTAGAAAATTACATGCTTTAAATTTACGTTTTTAAATCATTCAACAATTGGCCTCATTCACTTCCACTGAAAATGCCTCACAGTAACCTCCATTTTTGCTTAAAAAGAAATTGATGGGTGAGTGAAAATGATCAGGTCAACTGAGCTTAACCTGTATTGAACAGAGTATTATTATTTTCAGAAATCCATCATCTGCACAGCATTTTCATTTACTGTATACCAGGAGCACAATCTTGGATATAGATCTTGAAAATGCTGGGATGGCAATATTTTGGCTGGACACAGATGTTCATTCACTTCTGCCACTTTGACACAACTCAGACCTCGAATATACACCCCTAAACTCAGGAGGAGACCACCGTGAGGAGGAAGACTAAGTTTATGGAGACTTTTGTTCCATCGGATTCACCAGTTTTGCTTCCCTTCAGCTTTCAATTCATCTCACCATGGTAGTCGTAAGATTACAAAGGCAGGAAACATCTATATTTCCTGTGGAACTCCATTCAGCTCATACTACAGCAACACTGCAAGACAAAAAAAATCCAGCATATGGCCTGTATGAGTCACAGATACTAAGAAAAGAGACTTTGAATCTACATCAAAACACATGTTAGAGCAACAATATTCCTCCAAATGTTCTCAAAGCCTAACAAAGTTGTCTGAACAGTTTCATACTGAGAGTTGGTGTTGATTTGTAAAGGGCTAGCATGTTTCCAATACGCACTGCAGTTAAATTATGCGGTTAGTGTTTCAAGAATATTGTTTTGTTGGTCGGTGTCTTCAGTTATGCAGACGATCTTTTTGTCATCACTGTTAGTTGTTTGTTGTGGTCATGTTAAGAGCTCCTCTTCTTACATAATATAATTTTTGAGTAAATTGTTGACATTTGTTTTTTGGATCTATATTAAAGCATTGCATGCAATGCCTTTGCTTTCAGAGACAAATACTGTAATGTTAATTTCATAACAACTATGGAATTTCTTGCATATCTCCTTTTTTGGATAAGAAATCTTTGGAAATTTAAAGAAATTTTTTGTCTTGACAAACATTCATTGGAATTTAGCCAAATTGTAATAGGGTCAATGCCGATACCAATTATTCTAGATCAAGTAGGCCGCTAACCGATATTTTGAACCGATGGTGTAAAAATTAAAAGAATAACAACAGCTCTGACAAAAACTTTCTTTAAATGCTTTTAAATTATTTTAGCGGCAAATCAGTTTTGACAATGACCGACACCGATAACCATAAAAATGCTTAATATTAGCGGTCATAATCGGCCTGGAGTGCGTTTCCCAAAACCAACTATGGCTGCAAGTTCCATCTTTACCAATAGAGTTCAATGAAACTTACCACCATAGTTAACTAATGATGCTTTTGGGAAATGCAGCCCAGGCCGATAATCAGTCAAGCCCCTAGGTGAAATAACTCAAAAATGTAAAGTAATTATGCTGATTTTGAACATTATTTTCATCAGTTCCTCTGAGGTAAATAGCAATGGTGCAATGGAGGGTCACTAAAGATGGTTTGCACTGGAATTAAGATCTCACTGGAAATAAAATTTAGCAATGAAATTACGTTGTAAAACTGAGAAAAAAATACATAAAAATGAGGCAACCTAATCCATTCAACCCTTATCAATGCAGCCAACATTTTTTTTAAGAAAATGTAAACATTTTTAAGACTGTTTTAAGAGTTTTATGGAGGATCTCAATAATGCAAAAATTCTGAGATCTCAAGAGTTTGCCATCAAGCTCTTCCAAGCTCAAAAGATTTGAGCTGCTATCCACATTTACTCGATAATTTTACTGTACAATAAATCATCACTTGTGTCTATTTTTATACATCCCATAAAATTTAAGGAGAAACATCTCAAATTAAAGCTGCAAGCAGCATTGAAAGGCTCCTCGCATCCGGGCTCACCACTACCCGGTGGCTGTAGCCAAACAGTAAACAGTGTGCAATATGCTTTTAAAGTGGTTAATATAGAAGGAATATGTCAAATCATTTATATGTGCCAAACTTCCTGCTGCCAGCTGGTGGTGCTATGACTATAACTGAACATTGATGTGTACATGTCTTCAAGTCAAAACTTTTATCAAACGTGAAGTCTGTTGCAGTTTGAACATGGTATGTTTGAGTTGTAAAAGATGACATTTCCTGTTGCCAGAAGGTGGTGCTGTGATTATAACAGAATGTTGACGTGTAGATGTTTTCATGGCAGGACTCTTATCAAAGATGTGAAGTTTGGTGCAGAATGGACATTGCATGTTTTAGTTAGTGTAAAACATGACATTTCCTGTTGCCAGCAGGTGGCCCTATGATTATAACTGCATATTGTCATGTAGATGTCTTTGGGCCAGGATTCTTACCAAACATAAAGTTGGACACTGCACGTTTAGGTTAGTGTAAAACAAGTATTTTCCTATTGCCAACAGGTGGCGCTATGAATATAATTAAATATTGGCCTTTAGATGTCCTCAGGCCAGGACTCTTATCAGACACGTGAAGACTGGGGCAGATTGGACATTGTATGGCTGAGTTACATCAACTTCCTTTTCCATGGTGAAACATCGAAATTTGTCAGTCCGCCACAGTCATGCCCTTCAGGGAAAACTTAAGATCTTCATAATTTATCATCTCAAAGGTCTTTAGATTAGACTGACCAATTATAATGTTAATGTCACTAAATCTCTAGTAGGAGTTTGTTACAGCATAAAACATGTCACTTCCTGTTTCCAGCAGGTGGCGCTATGACTATAATTGAAAATGGGCATGGGCATGTGTTCAGGATCGGACTCTTATTAAACGTGACATTGGAAGCAGATTATAGTTATAACATTTTTTCATTTTCATGGCGAAATATAGAAATTTGTCAGGCTGCCATGGACACGCCCTTCAACGACAAGTCAAAATCTTCGCAATTTAATGTCACAAAGAGCTTTAGATTAGACTGACCAAATTTGGTGTTGATCTGAAAAAGGAGGAGCATTTCGTTAAAATATGACGCCTAAAAATGGCAAAAACAGCACTAAATTTGTCAGGAAAATTAAAACTATAAATAAGACTTCCTGTTGGGATTCGGATTTCATACTAGGAGACTTTTTTGTAGGCATTGGTGTGTTACATTTGTGTACCGAATTTTGTACATTTTTATAATTGCTTGTACGTGAAAGACAGCTCGAGGGGCACTTTGTTGAAATTCTATAGGTGGCGCTATCGAGCCATTTTGCCACACCTACTTCTAAAACCCATATCAGATATAAATGTTCACCACTTCTGGCGTGTGTGCAGTTTCATGAGTTTTTGCGCATGTTCAGGCCCTTAAAAATGCAATTCATTGTGGAGAACAATCGGAAGAATAATTAATGGAGCAATTCCAAATAGGAATTCCACCAGCAATTCCAACATCAATGCTTAGGCCCTAATTAAATCACCTTTGAGCAGTAAAATGTTCCTCTAGCCAACTCTTGTTGCGACTGCATCTTACTCTTGATTAAGCACACTATATATTTCACCAGCAACCACAAAATATACACTCTTAATTATCGACAGCCTTTCATCAAGGCTTAGCATGACAAAGACAAGGCCAGTAATCCACAACGCTCCTGCTGTCCAGCCCTTCCTTTGTCAAGCACCCAACACTGTGACCAGCCAAGTATTCCTTCACCTCATACCATATAATACATTCATGTCTAAAATAGCTTAACCAAACACATAAAAATAAACCTAAGCTTTAACCACAAAAGATGAGCTCAAGCAGGTGCAACAGAGTATCTCTGGCAACACATATATCTCTTCACATAAACTAGCTTCTCGAATGTCTATGAGGCATTGAATAATGGAATATATTTTAAGAGACATAGCATTTTTAGTAAGCCAGAGCTTGTCTTTCACTGCACTGCACATGGCGTACTGAGTCCCAAAGGCTTTAACGTCAAATCAAGGGATGAAAATAAAGCGAGAGATGATCTGTCATCTCAACGGTACACAATGAAAGCACACCAAAGGGCTTAGGGAAGGCTTATATATGAAAATGGGCAGCAGTCCTCATCAGAAGCACAACTGTCACACATTTCCACTTCTTTGGCCTTATGAGGAATCGTAAACCAAGAGATTATGCTTTTTTTCAACAGACCTTGTTGAAGCTCACTGATCCTCAAAGCGGGACTGAATGGAATTCGCTCCTTCTAAAGCCAGAGCTGAAGATTTCTCTGTGCGCAGATTTGAATCAAAGGAAATAAGCGGTTCCTGAGAATGAACATCTTTAGCTAATTATCTTGCTAATGCAAATCAGTTGAGCAGTCATCCATCTCACAACCCAACTAATGAGAATGTACCAAAAAACGTAGAAAAGGTGCTTTGGTTGCATTTTTCTTATTCGCACGTCCTGGGATATGCATCATTTTTTAATATTCTTTGATTTCCATTGTTACTTGATTATTCTGGCTATTTTTATGTAAAATTAACTACCTGGTCCCATGGAAAAATGTACCTCTGGGAACTTTTTCGCAAGATGTGAAATACCAATAAGTACACATCACTGCAGTTTCCAACAGAAATGAACAGTAGAGGCGGTAAAACAGGGAGCACTTGTAATTGTTTTCGTACACATTAATGATTACAACGTCGTATGTTTCGCTTTCTGGACGTAACAATCTTGCTCGGTAGCTCAGTCGCCACAGAATTGGACTTAGGATGCGGAATTCTTGGATACGAATCCCGCCAAAAACATGACTCAGGATGAAAGAGCTGAAGATGGGAGATTGAAAAACAAGCTAGAACGCATGCTTGCCATGGTGTTTTTATGACACATTTGCTTTTGTTCAAACTATTGGGTAGGTTTAGGTGTAGTGCAGATGGTATGTTATTTTAAAACGTCACAAGCACTACAGTCATAGCGCTCAACGAACGATTCAAGTCAAAACTGTGGTGACGCATACAAAATTGACGACACATAAAATGTACCATTTGTGCGTTCATCTGTTCCGGGAGAAAAAACAAACAAACATTCGTTTAGCGCTACTCAGTGGACATTTCACATCAAATATGTCACAAAATGTACATGGCGTAAATATATTTTACGTCTTGCAAAAAAGTTCCCAGAGGTACGTTTTCGTCATGAGATCAAGTTGAAATATTTTGCAAAATGTTAAATGCATTATGTTTTAATGTCCACCAGGTGGTGCTTATACCAGTACAACTTTTAGTTCCATTTAAATGTTAAACAATTGTTGTGGATCTACCATTGTTCTCGCAAAGTCATAGACATGAGTTTGAATCTCAGTACCATCATTATCTGAGTGCTTCAAATATTTAAATCTGGATTTAAAATATAAATTTAATATTAAGTTAAATTTTAAGTTAGATTAGGGTTGCCGTCAGTTGTTAAAGGGATAGCTTACCTGAAAATTATAATTTTGTTATCATTTCTTCATCCTTAAGAACAAAAGAAGATATTTTAAGAATGTTGGTACCCAGACAATTGATGGTAGCCATTTTTTTTTTCCATACTATGGAAGTCAGTGGCTACTATCAACTGTTTGGTTGCCAGCATTCTTTAAAATGTGTTCTTTTGTGTCCAGAAGAATCCATTTCAGAACTTTTAGTTGTCAGTAATTTGGAATTAATTTAAACTTGCTACATCACACTGTTCACTTACAATATAGATGGTAAAAATATCTTAGGAAGACAGTTGATTTTCAGCACCAGCTTCCAGAATAAGCTTTCATTAGCTGGATTTCCATCCAAAGTTGTGAATTTGCAAACAAAATTGTCACTTCCTGATAAACTAGCACTAGATATTACTAAGAAATGTATGAGAAGCCACTGAATATAATAATTTTCATATATAATAAAGTCAACCTGATCTCATGACGAAAAAATGGCTGTGTACGTTTCGTGACATTTGATGTGAAATGTCCATTGGGTGGCACTAAAAGAGTGTTTGTTGAATGTACATACAATATGTTTTATGTGACATTGGTTTTGTACGTGTCACCGCAGTTTTCACTTGAAATGTTGAGTGGTGTTATGACTCTAATGCTCTGTGATGTTTTAAAATAATGTACCATCTGCACTTCATCTAAACCTATCCCTTAAAAACATAATTGCAAGCATGCCGTTTATCTTGTTTTTCTATTTCTCATCTTTCAGCACTTTCATCCAGAGTTTTTCACAGGATTGGTACCCAAGGATTCCACATCCTAAATCCAATTCTGTGCTGGCTGAGCTACCGAGCAAGATTGTTATTTTCAAAAAGCAAAACATATGGAGCTGTAATCATAACAGTGTATGAAAACGATTAGAAGTGCTCTCTGTTTTACCGCCTTTATTGTTAATTTCTGTTGGAAACTGCAGTGATATGTACTTATTGGTACGCATTTCACATCCTGCGAAAAAGTTCCCGCAGGTATGTTTTCATCACGAGATCAGGTAGAATAAATTACTTGCGCCTCATAACGAGCAGACGAAACACAATAAATGCACTCATTGCTTTCATAGGTGGACGCCTGCTGTTTGGGAACGCAGTCACGTAAGCCAGTTCTGGGAAGCAATTATACAGAAATACTTTGACGACATACTTTGCTTGGGCATTTAAGAATGATAATAATAACATTTCAGATGCTGTGCAACAAGATCGGTCCACTGGATAGTCAAGCATCCCGTCCCATAGCGCAAAGTGACATTTTTTAATGCGCATGGAGGCATTGACGACACTGAAGAATTTATTTTGCAAATGCGTTTCCATCTCCCATTATTTCCATTACTTTTGCAAATTAAGGGACTTATTTTCAAAATTCCACTCATTTCTGATGCGATACTTCAAAATGCACATTAAAACAGGGTGATGGAAACACAGCTATTGTCATGTTTCGTGTAACTCAACAACTGGGAAGACCCAATTATCATGGTTTTCAGGGAATTATAATCAGTATTCAGACTCCAAGATTCCAGAGTCATATGGTTAATATCACTCCTCACTATGCTAGGAATACTCTGAGAGATCTGAGGAGATTCTGTCTCTATCTTTCACTTTCTCCATTCCCCAATGTCTATCCGTGACATGCCATTCATCAGCCCTTGCTCTGAGTGGAGGTCTGCTGGGACGGAAGCTCCAAACAGACCAAATGTATCACTATGTGGGATGAAGCAGGAGGACGTGTCAATCAGACCTTAGCCGATTGGGAATCAGCATGTGCCTTGGCAACAGCATCCGATAATAACAAATCCAACACTTCATCATCTCTATTATTTTTAACATTTTATGTTTACATGCAGAACAGCTGGTAAAACCAGAGTAAGCCCGGGTGGTCTAATTTCAACGCGTGCATAAAGGAGAGCAGCAAACACTGTGTAAGTTGTGTTTCGGTTGCGTAAGATGCTTATGTTCTGCTGTCTCCACCAAGCAGGTTCTAGCAAGTTCTTCCTCAATCAGCTTTACCAAAAAAGAACAGTATCAAACGGCACTATTCAGTATAAACCAGTCTGAAAATGCACGTTTGTCTAAGAAAGGAGAACATGTACAAACATTAGCATTCATCTCAATGGCAGGTGAAGTTTCGCTTCAGGCCGACAGTGTAATCCAAATCGAACTTTCATAAACATCTTATCAGTTCAAATCTCTCCCTGTCCCAGCGTCCAGACAGAAGTATGGTGGTTTCACTCAGGCGCACACGTTTTGTCTCCATGCACACACGTGAGGTCATCTTTCCTCCACGTGCAGTCAACCTTTAACAAAGCTGTGTGCTACAAATGTCTGGGTCAAACCAAATTCCTTGGTAAATGTTTTCTTTTTCCTTTCCCTGCTATTTTACCACTCTTGTTCTAATTTTAGCAAGAGGTTAGACGTTGGTTGAAAGTACAGAAAAGTACTGACAGATCAGGAAGAGGGAAGCACTTGGGCTGACAGCCTGAGGTAGGCCACTTTTACAGTGAGGTAAACACACTTCGCCTGTCTAAACTAGCCGAGTATCAACTGTTAGCCACAGTTGTGACCTTCACTTAGATTTCACTTGTACGCTTTGATCTAGGTCCATAACTTTGAGGTAAGAACCAAAGAGGGTGCAGAAAGTAACCCAGGTCAACCACAATGTGGCTTGTATTTCATCTGGATAGGTTAATTTATGCAAAAGTGCCTAACAAGGCAATTCAGATTTGAATATACCTGAACATGTTTCATTGACGACACTGAATGTAAACAATGCCACTGAATCGAACAAAACTCGCGTATTTTGCTGAATACTGCCGCTAAAAGAGATCAGTTACTGTCATATTTTGGGCTGCATTAATCGGTCGGACCAAGAAATACATCTGGAGTACTACAGACTACCGAAAGTTATACCAAATCACGGAGAAGAGGAACAAAAGGCGAATCACTGAATCAGGATTTCCAGGGCAAGAATCTGGTCAGATAGATGAAATATTAGGCTAATATCTTAATTAATACTCCTCATACATATTCTTTACAACCAATTAAAAGGGGAAGTTCACTTTCAGAACAAAAATGTACAGATAATTTACTCATCCCCTTATCATCCAAGATGTTCATGTCTTCTTTCTTCAACTGATAAGAAATTATGTTTCTTGAGGAAAACATTTCAGGAATGTTCTCCATATAGTGGACATCAATGGTGCATCCAAGTTTGAACTTCCAAAATGCAGTTTAAATGCAGCTTCAAATGGCTCTAAATGATTCCAGCTGAGGAAAAAGGGTCTTTTTCGACGATCGTTCATTTTCTAAACAAATTGACAATTTCTATACTTTTTAACCTCAAATGCTTGTCTTGTCACGTCTTTGCAATGTGCATGCATATTCTGTGTAATCTGGGTCAATACAGGTCAAAACAGAAAAACTCCTGTCTTGTTTTTTTCTTTAACATTAAAATCGTCCTACACTGCTGTTTTACCTTTTTTTTGTAAAGGGCATTTGATCTTCTTTGCATGTTCACTTTGTAAACACTGGGTCGGTATTTCTGCAGCGATGTAGGACAATTTTGATATTAGGGAAGACGAGACGGGAGTCTTTCGACATACCCTAACTCAGGGGTGTCCATCCCTGTTCCTGGAGATCTACCTTCCTGCAGAGTTTAGTTCCATCCTTGATTAAACACACCTGTTTGTAATTATCACATGCTTCTTCAGATCCTAATTAGTTGGTTCAGGTGTGTTTGATCATGGTTGGAGCTGAACTCTGCAGGAAGGTAGATCTCCAGAAACAGGGTTGAGCACCCCTGCCCTAACTGTATTGACCGTATTGAACCCAGAAAAAAAAGTTGACGAAGAATTAGACAAAACGAGCATTCGAGGTTAAAAAGTATATAAATTGCCAATTTGTTTTGAAAATGACCAATTGTTTCAGCTGGGATCGTTTAGAGACATTTGAAGCTGCATTTAAACTGCATTTTGGAAGGTCAAACTTTGAGGGCACCATTGAAAGCCATTATATGGAGATAATAACATAATTTCTTATCGACTGAAGAATGAAAGACACAAATGTCTTGGATGACAAGGGGGTGAGTAAATTAGCTGTACATTTTTGTTCTGGAAGTGAACTTCTCCTTTAGCTTTAGTTCGTCAAAATATTGCTCCCTTTCCTGCTTACTAAGTCCTTCTCTATATGATTTAGACAGCATAAATTGGCAGAACAATGTATTCAGTAGTACATTAACCGTGCAATCCATGCTGTTGTTTACATCCAAGTATCTCCAATGTGGCTGTGCATCTATGTAACTGACCAAACCGTTGTGTAAGTGCAAACCCTCTATTTTTATTCTTGGATACTGTTATTTTCTCCTGATACTACAGTTGAGTAGGAACATCTCAAAAAACGCTGAAGAACATTAAGGAGATGTGGTCTGCTTCATCTAACTCTATGTAGGCTGATGTCAAACAGCATTTGGCCGTTCCTAGCCTGTGATGAATTGTAGCATGGGAAAAAGTGCACTAAATCATGGCTTGTCAAACTTGTGGTTAACATACATTGCTTATTGGATAATTTATCAGATGGGAAACGAGAGGAATGGCTAGGAAGAGAAAGACAACAAAGGTGGAGAACCTGAGCAAATGCCAACATGGAACACAGCAGCAGAGTGTCTTCCCATACCTTCCAACTGATTCACAAGCTCGGTGGGCCACATATCTCAGCAACAACAGCCAAAACCACAAACGCATACACGGACACAAACATATAGATCCAGACATTCCTGTAAACTCTAAATCTTACAATCTGGTTCTGAGCCCAGAACTGAGCCCCCTGCTGAGCAACCAAAACAAACACTGGGATGTTTGGCGAAGATGACTGAATGACTCAGTTGTGAAGAAGTCTTGCATTATCAAAACTTGTTTATGCTCGACATGTGAAACAATGCAGATTTGCAGATAACTTGACATTATCTACCCAGGTAACGGTAGGTGGCCAAAACAAGAGACAAGAATCTCCACTTCGATTAAATCCACTGATTCATTAAACATATGAAAGAGCTGATTTAAAAGTGAATAATGACTTACGATGACAGCTATAAAATAAACCAGGCTTCACTCACCTCCCATCCCCTCTAGTGTTATTGCACTGTTGCTATCGATGGTTCGAAACAAATTTTGACAAGTTGAGAGAGACGGCAAACACATTTTGTTTGGATGGACTGACAGAAAGACAGATTAAAGACTGTCAAAGCATCTCTGGACAAAACAGGCCTAAGGCGTTTCCAGCAATAATTCAATAATAATTGAGTTCACATGATGATACAGAGGCCATGAGGACTTTAATATAGAACATACAGATCATTATGTAACAGCACTGGAAGTGACAAATTAAAATCATCTGCAACTTATGATCAACTGTGAGGATTTTAGAAAAATATAATAGCGTCATAAGAAATGTCTGAATGAAGCCATTTCTGGTATGAAGCTAATTTGTAGGATTGCCATTTGGTTGGGTCTTTAAAGATTCTTTACATGTTAAAATACTGTCTTTATGTTAGAAACAAACAATCTGTAGGTTGATTTACTCCCTAAAAGTGCTCTGTTTTGTTTGATCCAACCATCCTGGCATAGCAACACTAGCTCAGCATAGTTATGTTTTTGTCACCATTCTAATGCGCATTTTGAAAATTCTAAAAAATAAATAAATAAATCAATAAAAAATAAAAATCCCTTAATTCACAAAAAATTCTTTAGTTGTTGTTACGCTTGCTTGAGGTGGTGAAAAAGGGTTAATGTGAATATCAGGAGATGGAAACACATTTTGCGAATAAATTTGCACCACGTGCACCAAAAACGGGACAGGATAACTTGACTAACCAGCAGACTGATCTAATAGTGTTTCACAACGTGCCATATTGGCGACACTAAACATAAAAAAATCCCACTGAACCAAACAAAAGAAATTTTGCTGATTATTGTTGCTGAATGATCAATTATTGTCATGTTTTGGGCTGTACTTATCGGTCAGACCAGGAAAACCATTTAGAGTACTACACTCTGCCAAAAGTTATAACAAAAGTACAAAATAAGTGCAAAAGATTGTCTGAGGAACAAAAGGCATTTGTGGTTGGCCAAACTGAACCAGAATTTCCAGGACAAGAATCTTGACAACATTCATGTTTGTTTTTATCATTTCCAGTCTGGTAAGTGAAATATCTTAACCCTTTGAGCGGTACGGTCCCACATATGGGATTCTTATTTCTGTGCCCCTGGGAGTACGGTCCCACATATGGGAGTTAGAACGTTCGATGACGTCATGCAACTGCCAAATTCAAACTGCATTTTTGCGCGTTGACTGGTGCTGAGCCAGAGAGAGACGCGCACTGCGCTTGTCATATAATCACAATTATTTAGGTTTCAGACATTTAAATACACATAAGTACTAATAAAAAAAAAAAAAAACATCTAGAGTTTGTAAAGTACACACGAATGTCTACAGCTTCACGCATTTATACATAAATTAGCAGAACAATGTTTTTAGTAATACATTAATCGTGCAATCCATGCTGTTGTTTACATGCGAGTATCTCCAACATGTGTAACTGACCAAACCGCAACATAAGTGCAAACCCTCTATTGCACAGCATCTAAAATGTTATAGTCATTCTGAAATGCCTGAGCAAAGTCTTTTTATTATTATTGGTGGCGCTTGTGTACAAATTGCACACTTTTCAATTAATTTCAAGTTTCAAATAAGCTTTTAAAAAGTTTTATAACAACAAAACTGTAATTAGTTGTAAATATCTGATCAGAAGTTACTAACAGATGTCTTCGACATGGTCGTTGCTTACTCTATCACAGATGAAGTGAATTAAATGCAATATTTGTCAAATACAGACGTTTCAAAGGCATTTTCATGAGAAACAGAAACACTTTTCATATACTGCTTAATATAGAGCCATGAGAGCAAGAACGATGTTCAACATAAACATATTCTATTTAAAAAGTAATAAATTGGGGTTATATAAGCTTTTATCAGTGTTTTATGACAAACGTAACTCAACATAACATTGTGACTACAGTAAAAACTATTTCAATGGGTGTACAATGGGGTTTGAGTTACGTTTTCTCTTGTTTGGTGGGTACGTCAAACGTGTCAGCCCAATCGGCAGCAACATATATATAAACCCGGTGGTATTAAAAAGACACTGATTAATGTAACATAAAAATAATATACATATTGTGACACTTGAATAAACTTATCTATCTGAACTTCTCTCTGATCCTATAATGGTAAATATGGCTATTGCGGTACGTTGATGCCACACGTGACAGTCACGAGGCGTCGGCGCCATCTCAAGTCGGACAAAATTTCTAACCGGCATGCACTGCTTCAAGTCAGAATTTGATCGAGCTGCGCAGCGCTGCGTTAAGTCGAACACACCTATTATCTAAAAAGAAATAGTCACATGAAAAGTCAAAATAACAGTCTTGTGACCCGGATCCAAGTCAGAATCATTAAAAAAGAGCGCCAAAAAGAACCACCATACTGACAGGAAATCCTTTGCCCTCTCAGCCGTCAAAACGTGTGCCAACACAAATCCCTCACACTGACAGAGGCCAGTGTTTTTTTGTACGTGCTGTACGTTTGACTGTTCAGCGTGACGCGAACGGGTCACTTACCGGCATCAATTGAGATCACAGAGACACACGATAGCCAGGAATTCCCAGAACACGGTGCTCTCTTTCTGAAAGACACGTAAGTACAGGAACGACGCAGGACACGGAAATCTAATTACCTTTTCAGTAAATTGTGAAGTGTGAACAAAACAGGCCGAAAGTGTGTTGTCAGATGTTTTTGGAAACCTTTTGGCAATACCTACCCCAAAAGTGGTAAAACCAACGGACCAGAAAGGAGAACCCGGTGCTTTGTGCACGATTCCAGACATCCTCAGCAGGATTTAATGTTAAACAACTAGTTCATACACAGTAATTGGCGTTCTTAGCCAGTTGGCTCTTCAAAAACAATCCCGAAATCTACAGGCTTTAAATCTTGCGTGGAAGAAAAGTGAGAAGGTCTGTTATTTGTATATACAATTTAATCAACATACCTTTGTGTTTACCTGTTTGTCAAACAGCACATCTGTGACGAACTTGCAGTTCGTTTATTGTAATTTCTTCTTTAGATGTTGACTGGAACAGAATGTGTGCGCCCTCTCGCGGCAGACGAGGAAATTGCGAGTGTCATAGAGTGACTTGTGACCAGGTCAATTTACCGTTCACATTTTAGCATTTACATACACATGACTGAACAGGTCAGAACCGCTATGACGACGGCCATGAGGTCATCGTCTACAAAGGAAGAGAAAACGCCTCAGTCTGTGTAAACTACCAACTATAAATAATGAATTATGAGTTATACAGAACTGTTTTATTTAAATGCTAAACTGTAGGACCGAGTAATATTCCGACTTGTCTCTGTGAGGACAGAAAATAACAACCAGAGTGGTCTGGCACCTGCACCAAAACCACTTGCTAATAACAAGAACTGGGAATAACCTCACCATGTTTTTCGCTAGCATAGAAGATTTGCATTTGGTAATGTAATTATGAATTTCTTTAGAACGGGGACATAATAAGGTCATCTCTTGTTTTGAATTTCTGTGGTCAGATCTAGTCTCTTGCCATAATGCTCATCTAACTGGTTTGACAGCTATAGTTTGAGTTAAACATGTTTAAGGGCTAAATGATTAATGTTTAACAGATTCTGAATTTCGCTGGACCTACAGTTTTTGTTTGTTTGTTTATTTTAGCTTGTCTTTCCTCAGTGCAAAGCTGATTAGTTTCAGACACTGATTTGAATCAAAGCAGAACAAAAAGAGGAAATACATATCCAGTGTACAGGTTTGTACTGAATGCAGATTACAATGAATTATCTTCTAGGTATCACAAATGTATTTTCTTGAAAATGGTTCCCCCTGGTGGAGATGCTCTCCTGACTATTACAGAAACTCTACCAAGAGCCCATGAACTTAAAATCACCATGGTTACTAAACTGATAACACAGGGTTATGTGTTACGATTTTAATTTGGTAAAGAAATATATACGATACATAAGTATCTCGATACATAAGATTTGGAAAATAAATTCAGACTCAACAATCTACACGTCATTTCATCAATGTTTAACATACGTCAACAGTTAATTAGTAAAAAAGCAATGAGTCAAACTCTAAAGATTGGTGTGTTTACAGTACATTTATATTATTTTACAATAGAGCACATCAATCAGACAAGGCAAAAACTGGCGGCTGACAATGCACTTGCTGTGCCAAACCTGACGTGTCAAGCTTTGTTCAGACAGGCAGTGAAAAACTGACTGGCATATCCATCTCAAATATTTTTAGTTTGTTGGTGTGTTAACAAGGCTATATCTGTTGTTTTGTTTATTGGAATCAGATTTCATGCAGTTTTTATCATAATTTGGGAAAACAGTACGTCTTTGTATATTCTCGAAAGGAACAGTTTACCCAAAAATAAATATTAGCTAAAATTTACCTCACCATGCAAGAGGTGGATGTGGATGGGTTTTTTTTTTTTTTTTTTTTTTTTTTTTTTTTGTTCATCTGAACAGATTTGGGGAAATTTAGTATTACATCACTTGCTCATTTGCTCACCAATGGATCATCTACACTGAATGGGTGCCATCAGAATGATGTTTTTAACTTCTAAAATATGAGTCTTCTATTGTGAGAAATCATCTAATCTGAATTAGAAGAGAAATATGAGCAAAATTTTTCACAGATTAAGCGAAAAAAAAAAAAAAAAAAAGTCTGAAACACTTCTAAACAAACATGCTAGTGGATTTTGATGTAAGAGGTTACTTTGGAAATGTAATAGGTTACAGATTACAAGTTACTCTATTTAAAATGTAATAAGTGTAACTTTTCAATTACTTTATTAAAGTAATGTAACTTATTACATTTGATTACTTTTTGATTACTTTTCTAAATTTCTAATATTGTCAACTGTTAATCATTTTGAAACATTTAAACCAGGCAGAGTTAACCTTACAGTAGCACTCAACACTGATTACTGTCAGATTTTCAAATTCATTTATAACTTGAATTAGGATTATAATAAGTAAGGGATACTATACATCTTTATTTTGCGATAACAACTGGCTGGATGTACATTATCTCACTTATTACACAGCTGTTTTCCACAGAAGTAAATAAACATAAAACACTGATCTGAGTTGAAATATTTGAACGCAAAGATTCCGTGAAGAAATCAGTTGCTAGCAAGCGGCAAATTCAAACTAGATGGACATTTAAGGGATATGGTGCAGTCATACCACTTTTATTACACTCCATTTCACCACATAAATAACTAAGTACTAGTAATTACAGTACTAGTTTGTTAGCTATCTTATAATCCATTACAGTGTACAAAACAAAATGACAGCAGCTGTGTTCGTATCAAGTGAGAGCAAGTCCACGATACCAGGATGACAGAATTAAGAAATTGTACACATAATATTGAATTGAGTTTTAATATTTTATTAGCTAACCAAATGCAAAGCTTCCACCAAGAAAAACTATCAAGCGTATAGTGCCAACTTAAGTTCCCTGGGTGAGTCTGTGTTGTTACCTTTCACCAGTTGTTATCAGGGAATAACATACCTTGGAATGTCATGATTGGCCAATCAGAATCAAGCATTACACAGAGCCATGTAATAATTTAATTTAAAGCACAGCCACCACAAATTCAAACTTAACACCTCTAATTCATTTTGAGAAAATGTGAGGTTAAATACAGATTTAAAATCATAACAAGAAATAGTTTAATAGCTATGATACTGGTTTTGAAATCGAAAGTCTGCATAGTTATGACAGGAAACACTGGCATCAAACAATGCCTTGAAAAAAAAAAATAAATAAACATTTTAAAACAGCATATGCATAAAACCAAATAGGAAATAAAACAGTTATCAAATAAGCTTGTGTTCTATTCTGTGTCCTAAACTCCTGAAACATTGGTGTCTCATTTTAGAGCAGTCAATGAAGTTTATGAAAGAAGTAAATAAAATCTGTATGTGTGTGTGAAAAAATGTAAATGTAACCCCCTTTGTAATCGTTAACATTTTCAAAAGTAACTGTAATTTAATTACACATTTTTTCTCTGTAACTGTACCTAATTACAATTACATTTATTTTGTAATTAAATTACGTAATTCCTTTACATGTAACTAGTTACTTCCCGACACTGACAATAGGGGATGGACTTCTTATTTTTTTAACTGGAGGAAGCCTTATTATTAACTATGAACTCACATTTTGTTCAAAAGCAACAGTTTAGAGTCAAAATATGTTAACGATAGATTTTTTTTTTTTCTTACAATCATGCATCTCTTCACTTTAGAAGATATTAATTGATGGACTGGAGTGGTTTGGATTATTGTGATGTTTTTATCAGCTGATCGCACCCATTCACTGCAGAGAATCCATTGGTGAGCAAATGATATAAAGCTAAATTTCTCTAAATCTGTTCCCATAAAGAAACAAACTCAACGTAATCTTGGATGGCCTTAAGTTGGCTAAATATTCAGCAATTTTTCATTTCCTCAAACTTTGTGACATTCATTAGTTATTGAATGATATTTATACTTTTGGAATGAGCAGATCAGATTGCATAACCTGAAAAAAGTGTCGACATTTAATCCTAAAGAGTGGAAATTAAAACCAAATCAGATTTGTGTGCAGTGTGAACAAAGCCCAAGAGGATTTTAATAGCATGGGCATAGAATATAAAATTGAGCTGCCAACTCAGCACTGAATCTGGATACAGTTGTACAAACATCAAGAGCTTTCTTAAATGATCTGACTCAAGCTGATATTCCTCCTTGTCTTCATCACTGCTGAGGTGAAGCCCACACTCTCACCAATGATCTACACCACCTAAAAAAGTGTTTTTAGAAGGTGGTTTGTATGTTGTTATTATTTAGATATTGTGATATACAGTATGTATTATTATTATTATTACCTTGCCTTGTCAGTGATCTGTGGATATGTAGCTTTCTTTGCTTTCTTGCTTCTTATTTTTCCATAAATAAAATGATTTCTTGTGGAGGCCTATTTCTGGTGCATGCACAGAGTTGAGAACAGCTGGATTTGAGTTTAAAAAAGGCCTCAGAGCGAATAAAATGAATATCTGAACACCCTTTGGAAATGGAAAACTTGTAATGAATACAGAAGCACTGACAATTTCATTCATAGTCCATTATCAGCTTTTTGTGCATTTTTATGCAATGTGCATTAACTCACCTGTGTTGTGTTTAGGAGACAGAAAACAACACTGAGAATTAATTTGAGAGTTTTTTCGTGGGTGATGAGCAAAATGTAGCCTATGACCCAAGACAAGCCGAGCATCACCGCCAGAGATAAACTACTCAAAATCTTCTTCTTCAAAGGAGTTTTACGTGATCTACAGAGCAACAGTGTGTTATTGGTGGAATATATTCTCATAAATCCACTTTGGTTGACAACTGATAACATTTTCTGGCACTTACGTGTTTAAGTTTGGGTTGGTCTTGCAAATGTTGTGCGAGAAGTGCAGCAGTATTGCTGTGCTTGAGATCAGCATGATCAGTAAAGGGAGTATGAATCCCCAAAACATGGGTTTCTTTATACTGAATGTTTGTTTGTGGTCCACTGAAGCCAGCCAGCAACTGTAGCAAAAAAAAAAAAAAAAAGAGTGACAACTAAACCAACATGTCCAAAAATCAGTGTAATAATTAATAAATAAAATAGTGAGGTTAAAAGTTACAACTATTTGTTACTTACAACTCTTCTTGTCGATAACCCAAAGGCTCATCCACACGGTAAGTGGAACCCAATGAGATACCGACAATAACAGCAGGCAAACCTAAAAAGACAAAGCTTTATAGACACTGATGGCATTGCATATTGGAGACATTAGTTCATGGTTAAGGTTTAGTCATATGTTTATTGTGCAATTAATACCCAGGATGTAGGAGTCGGTGAACTAAGCAATATTCTTTAAAATGTTGGGTGATAACAATACAGATTGGGATATACACTTTTTTAGACAACTGTATATAAAAAATGACTAAAAATTCAAGTCAAGTAAGATTTTTAAACAAGCGGTTCATTCATAAATTCGTATGACCTTCATGCTGTGGAAATATAAAGGGAAGACAAAAGACATAGTACATTTAGCTATATATAGCTTGAACCCATACGGTTTATTGCCAACCTTTACCAAGAAGTTGGTCATAAATTAAACAATACATCAGCATTTTGTGCATGTTCAGTGTCTCCTACCCCATCCAACAGCCATGGAGACTTTTGGAAACCATCGAGGTGTTCCAGATACTGAGCCGTGGAAGAGCATGTACACATTAATGCCGTACAGAGTGTTCCAAGTGAACGTAGCCAACAGGAAATACTGAAGCAGAGCTGTAAATGCCGTACAGGGTCCCTCATCTGGGTACTTGTGGTGGTCAGACTCAGGAACTATATTCTCCCCAGACACCCTTGCTACATTCACATGTTGAACGGGGTTGTTTATGCCGAAGATGAAGAGAAGGTAGAAAACTGTCATGCTTAAGCAGATGTTCACCACTAGCAGAGTAGGACTGCCTCCTCTTGACTTCCTGTTGTATGTGTTTGAATATATAAAAACTGCCTCACCACTTCAAAAAGCTATATGCTTAACAGTGTAAACTGTTACCTGGTTATGATTTGGTACAATGCTGTGGCACACAGTCCCAAAACAGACAGAGCACAGCCAATGATGCTGATCCAATGCAAAGCTTCAGAATAGTTATAGTTGATATCAAATGCCTGCAGAAAATGACACCTGCATTAAATTCTAGTGGAAATACACATTAATTCACAGCTGATCCATTTAACTTAAATATAAATGGTATTTACAAACTGATGCAAATATAACTTACCATCAGAATAGCAAAGTTTGCTTTTTGCTGAATTTTACAGCTGCAACCTGCACTTCCTGAGGAGCTCACAGTTTTGGTGCAACCATCTGTGATCCAGTCATTTTTAGAGTAACTCCAAAACACACATGCAAAGTCGTTGAGAGACATTGTGGAATCAGCCTAAAAGTTCAACAGTGTATTAACTTATCAACACCATTTTTGTTCCAAACTCTGTCAATGTATCTGATAATGAGGAACATCACAGTATAGTTCTGTACACTCTTAAAGGAGTCATGAAATGCAGTTTCAGATTGTTTTTATTGTTTCTCAAGGTTAGGTTTTTTTTTTAAAGTTTGACAGCTTTTCTACACCAAAAATGTTCAATGTTTGTAAAAATGATAATTTTCCATTCTCATGGAAAAAAAGGGACTGAAAGGTGCATTACCTCTTGCAGAAACAGAAGTAAACACCCACTGCTGTGACTGGCTAACTTTATTGCACTCATTAAAAGAGGGAAACTTGGTCACACAATGAAAACACAATGAAAAACAGATACAGCTTAAACGTTACAGTATACACCCTCCTGAAAAGGTTATGCCTATTTGGCATGCTGTTTGGGAAAGGGCTCCGAGCTCGGTAATTATTAGGGAGGTAAAACCCAGTCCGAGCTAGCCATTTTAGCCCACTGGAGACTTAGATGGAGCAGTGACCATGACCATTAAAGGTGGAACCAGGAGACTGAGGCGGACCTAGAAGGGAGGCAGAGCCGGGCGTGCAGGTAGCAGGCGGAGACAAATGGTGGTCCAGAGACCAGTCACAATGAGGCCCAAGTGCAGGGTCCAGAGAGGAAGGAGCCATGGTGGAAACTTGGCAGACAACACCCTGGGGACAGTTGACAGAGATGAAGCTTCTGGAGAATGGGGACCCAGGTGGAGCTGATGAGCCAAGGAGCCCACACAGCATTGATGGCACTGGAGACTTAGGTGGAGCTGTGACCATGACCATCCAAGGTGGAACCAGAGGACTGAGGCGGACCTGTGGGGGAGGCAGAGCCAGACTGAGCTGAAGGTGCAGGTAGGTCCACATCTGGCCAAAGCAAAGATGGAGGGACAAAAAAGCCCGGTGGAGCCGTAAGGACGATAGTTGTGCAGATGTGTCAACAGGCAGTGGCTGGAGCTGGAGACAGGAGATCCCCTGGCCTAGATGAAGCTGGTGCCCTGAAGCATTGAGGCAGATCCACACTTGATGGTGTAGTACAGGGGTCCCCAAGCTCAATCCTGGAGGGACGATGTCCTGCAGAGTTTAGCTCCAAGTTGCCTGGACACACCTGTCAGGAAGTTTTTAGTGTGCCTAGTAAGAGATTGATTAGCTGGTTAAGGTGTGTCTAATTGGGGTTGGAGCTAAACTCTGCAGGACACCGGTCCTCCAGGACCGAGCTTGGGCACCCCTGGTGTAGGAGATGCAGAGGGGCTGAATGATACCAGCGGAGGCAGGCCAAGGAACTGACTGTTAAAGGAGCCACAGGAAACACTGGAGATGCTGGAGATACAGGAATACTGGGTATCACCGCCATAAACCAGTCAATTACAAAACACTGGATACACAGGAGATACAGGAACACTGGGTTTTACCTCCCTAAACCAGTTGATTAAATCCTCAAACATGTCCAAAAGTTTTTCCAAATATCCTCCAGAGGCCTTGCCCATCACATTCACAGTGACAGTGGGTGGGGCTTCCTTCCATCCTTTCAAACTCCACTAATACTCCCATTGACAATCCACAATGTTGATGGCTCACACACCTGGTCAGTCTTCTCATTGGCTCGGGCTCCAGGACAATGGTTGGCTCAGTCCTTATTACTGGCTCATTCATCCAGCAGGCTCAGGCTCCACAGCTGCGGTGGGTTCAGGCAACTCTATTATCCAGGTCATCAGTGGTGGATGGCTGGTCTCTGGATGTGGAGTGGGGTTGGTGTGGTCCTCGGCTAGGCTGATGGTGAATGGGAAATCATTATTCACCAGCAGAGGGTACCAGCAGAAACTATAGTGACTCCCTTGCCACAGATGCAGTAAAGTTGTCCTTTGGACTGTCCACTGGAATGTGTGCCTTAAAAGGTGACAATACACGGGCAATTTTTTGAGGAATGTTGCTTGGGAAATTGAGAATGGGCAACAAATAGGCAACAACTGGTTGTGGGCCCTGTGTCTCCCCTTCCAACCTTGCTCAAAAAGTTGTCCTGTGTATCATCATCTTTAGACTGTTTGTTCAGGTTGGGGTGGTAAGGTGATAATACAGGGGGCAACTTTTTGAGCAATGTTGCCATCAGTGATCAACCAGATCTAGAGTATCCAGATAGAAATTTGGAAAAGTGCCCAAGCAACATAGCCTGTATTTGTTCTGGTCTTCTGTCATGTGTGGGTGCTATACTAACTGGTAAAGGCGAGGAATTTACAGCAACAGACTTTAGGATAAGATAATCCAGACGGTTATTTTCGTCAGTTATGACAGCAGCTCTAGCATTCTGCCCGCTGTGAGATGAAATAGTGTGGTAAGATCACATTTATTTGAATTAATTATAACATTTATTCCAGTAAATTATCGATCGACTGAGAGAGAAAGAGATGACAGTTGTGTGCCTGTCTGCATGCTGTGCGTCTCTTTCTATAAACAACAAATTTATTAAAAAACAGCGGTTTTACCACCTCTTTGCTGAGGAATATAATGTAGCAATCTAGTATCTAGGCTATTTTATTAATATGAAATGCAGGGAAGCGCTGACAACAATGTATGTGCACAGCGCAATGTGATTTCCGACCTCTCTCTCTTTCTGTGTGTGTGTGCGTTTGCGTGCATCAAATAAAGCAGTGCATTAATATAGAATGTTGATTAAACTGACTTGGAACTACCTGTGCATTAAACGGTTTTAGTGCATATCTGCCAGCCAATCAGAATCAAGTATCTAGACATCCTATGGAATAATTTGTCTTTTGTCATTTCAGCCATGCATTTCTGACGCTCATTAGGAAGGCTATGCAAAGTTTTTGCAGGTGAAGTTTCTTTACATCCACTGAAATAACAAGTTTGATGTTCTTACTTGACAGTTTATCTAACAGAATATCACTCTGGACAAACATGAATTGTTCAGAGCACATCTCCTTGATTACATATGCCGATGACAGACGTTAAGGGGTGTCTAATCTGGGTGTTCATATTTTAAACTGGGTAGTGAGTTTTGAGTTCTTAAACTTGCGAGATCCACTTTCCTGAAGAGATTAGCTCTAACTTTGATCAAACTCTGCAGGAAAGTGGACCTCGTGGGCAAGACTTCAGGAGGCAAGACCCTGTTGTAGAGTCACCTTCTATAATATATATGGAAATAACAAGAAGATTTGGATTCTCCATTTCACGACCCCTTTAAAAACAAAGGTTCTTTATTGGCATTGATGGTTCCATGAACAACCTTTAACATCAATAGATGTTAATGTTCCAATCAATGTTTTATTTTGGACTCACTGATGGTGTGATTGTAAAGTGAACAATTTCAGGATTTTCTTCAAGATTAGCAGATATCACTCTTCTTTTGGTATCCAGAGAAGGTTCAAAGCTTTTTGACTGGAAGAACTGATCGTTATCATAGAGGACAAATCCAACATTTTTATTAATCCCTACAGAAAGAGTGAGATTACTTTTAAAATGATCACGCTCAACAGTTCATTTCATGTAGAATAATTACAAAGTACAACAAGAGGAGCAGTAGAGTTATGAAGAAACCAGCTTTACCTTTGCTGAAAGTGACATTCATTTGAAGGTCAACTCTTTCTGTGGGAATATCAGCCTCTGTTGTATATAGTTTTATTCTGTTAGGTGAAAAGTTATCACTCAGCCCTGGGAAAATTAAGATAAGTACGTCTTTTAGTAACACGCTAACAGTACAGCAAACTACTGATTGCAAGTTTGTAATAGTTATAAAATATTCTCTTATGCTAAGAGAATACTAAGTCTGCATCATTTGATAAAATATACAGTAAAATTGTGAAATATCATTACAATTTAAAATTTCATGTTTTCTATTTAAATATATATTAAAGTGTAATTTATTCCTGTGACACAAGGTTGAATTTTTAGCATCATTACTCTAGTCATTACTCTAATAATTTCTGACTATTATAGATGTTGAAAACTGTTGTGCTGATGAATATTATTGTGGACACTTCAAACACTTGCCTTTAAAAGCAGTTAATTGCACTTGTTGGATCGGCTTTGTTGGATCAGCCTGCTCCTTCAGTGACTGCACTGCAATATTCGGTTGCACCAACAATGGATTTGGTTCCTCACGCAGAGAGACTTCCTGTAGAGTTTTTGTTAGTCTGAACAAACAATCCAAAGTCAGACAGAAATAGAGTGTTTATGATTTTTGTATATACTGTAAGATGGCACTGTATGTCAGTGCCAGTGAGTGTGAAAAGTATTGTTACTCAGAAATTGCAGTATTGTCGACAGAAGAGAATATCTCACGACTTGCGTTCAGGAGCTGACTGACTGTAGCGACTACTGATACTGCAATATCCTGCACAATGAAGAAACAAAAACAACTTCTCATGACGTTTCTGGAGAGTATTCAGTATTCAGTATATGAGATGATGTAGCATTCCGTGCTGAACCTGGATTAGTCAATTTAGTATATCTGTAAATATTATAGTGAAATTAGTCAAATTTTAGTATGTCTGTCTATAGTATAGTTAAATTAGTGTATCTGTCCATTTCATGTGAAGTTTGAAAGATGTGACACTGACATGCAATGTTTATACTGCATATGGAAATGACAACATGCAAATTACCATCTTGTATCCTAGCTTGGGAATAACACACCTGAGCTGTTAATAGCTCATTATTGTCCCTCACTATGAGTTCAAATAAATTAGAAAGACAATTATTTCACTCAAATTTTACTGTTGTTTCATTAGTTGTGCAGCAGCTATAAACAATGCTTTACACATAGTTGGGCATAACAGCAACACAGCCTGTGAGTGGACCCGATCTACTGAATTTACCACTAGTAAGCTACTACTAATGTAGAAACTTTAATTTTCTGTAAAGCTGCTTTGCAACGATTTGTATTGTAAAATCGCTATACAAATAAACTTGAATTAAATTGAAATTTGCAGAGTCTCCTTTCCTTTCTACTCAAGCCTCTCTTGTTCTCTCCTGCTTTCTTCCCTATTCACTCTTCACATTTTTAGGGACCATCAATCAATTCTAAGTGAATGAAATACACAATCTTGTCAAAGAAGACTAATCATCCTTATGAACTTGATTGTAATCAAACCTTTCTTCGTTCAACCTAAACCCCTGCATTTAAATGCATGGTCAGAAATGAACTCAATCATGCTTATGAACTGAAACAAGAGCTAAGGAGAGAGAAACATCCCTCAGCCTCACTATTGCTGAACAGAACAGAGTCCCACATCAAAGAACTGGCATCCAATGAAAGAAGCGAAGGGCCACAGCCCAAAACCCCACTGGCCTTCGCCACGCAACTCTTTCCCGTCCCTGAAAGAAGAGAGCCCATCCAAGCAGACCTTGGAGCTGCACATGGGATGACCATCAAAGACCTCAATAAGCTGTCTAACAACATCAGCAAGTTCAACCCAAACTCCAAAGAGGGCCACGACATCCAGGCTCACCTACAAGATGTCAACTTTCACCTGGAAATTAGACCTCTGACAGTGACTGACAGAGACAGGTTGTACAAAGAACCACGTCACGTCCCGAGGTACTAAACTTCTTAGATTGACAACCCAGTCACACCAAGTCAAACTACCAGCTACTTTGTGATGTCCTGACTAAAGAGTTTACAGACCCTGAGTCTAAACATGGACTGTAACATGGTAATCAAACAAGTTCGAAAAGAGACTCCACAAGACTACTGCAGCTGGCTCCAACAAGCCTACTTTGGTGGACACAATTATCCTGACCTTAAAGAGGATGTGTACTTCAATACTTCAATAACATCTGCACACTGGAGTCAGTCGTCATCTAAGCACACTCCATGAACATCCAACAGTTGCATGACCTAACACAAAAGGCCTACAACAAGCAGAAAGTGGTCTCAAAGAAAGATAACAAAACATCCACACTCTTGAACTCTGTCACCAAAAACCTTGCACTGGATGACACCCAGTGGCATCACAACAACAGAATCTTCCATCAAGAGCACAGAGAGCGTGACCCCCATGTCCACGACAACCATCAGCCCAGCCGCTGCAAAAAGCAATGAGACCAGCCACGCTTCTCAAGAAACCCAAAAGAAAGGATCAAGTGAAAACCTAACTGGACGTGGAAAGCCAAACGACTAGCTCGTCCAACTAGAGTGGGTAAGCAAAGACAAACCCCACCTCAGCACTATTCAGACCAGCACAGTACTGAGTTTACCATCAGAAGACATGGAACAAGTCATGAAACAACTGAAAGAGTTCCTTAAAAAAACAGCTAAATATGAAGGACTAGAAACATGAGTCATGCTTGCTGTGACCAGTGACAGAATGGAAAGTCGGCAATCACCAGATACACCACCATATCAGAGATGACAAGCACCTGCTCAACAACCACCCAGAACAAGCAAGTCTCTCACAACCATTTATGAAAGGTACCAAACAACACCACTTGCTCGTTGGCTGCACAACCCGGACAATGAAGACTCCATCCACAGATAGTCCAGCTGATCTGAAGACAATTCGGGGAGGCTCAGGTAGATCTGTTTGCCTCTCCAGAAACATCCCACTGTCAGTTGTTCTACTCCCTGATTGAGGGAACACTCGGCACGGATGCACTGGCACACAGCTGGCCGCTGGGCCTGTGCAAGAATGCATTTCCACCAGTGAGCCTTCTCGCACAGACACTGTGAAAGATTAGGGAGGACAAGGAGCAGGTCCTGCTTTTGGCACCCTACTGGCCCACTCTGACCTGGTTCCCAGAACTAATGCTCCTCGTGACAGCCCCATCCTGGCAGATTTCTCTGAGGAAGGATCTCAGAGAGGGGGCACCCTGTGGCACCTGCATCTGGACCTCTGGAAACTGTATGTCTGGTCCCTGGATGGGACGCAGACGTTCTAGGTGATCTATCCCAAGGAATGGTAGACACCATTACTTCGATGAGAACCCAGTCCACGAGACATGCTTACGCCTTGAAGTGAAACCTATTCGTCTAATGGTGTTGCTCCGAGAGGACAGAGAGGACCCCAGGAGATGCCAGATCAGAGTCGTGCTGTCCTTCTTGCAGCAAGGGTCGGAGCGAAGGCTGTCTCCCTCCCACCTAAAGTCTACGTGGCTGCTATTGCTGCACACCATGGCCCCATAGAGGGGAAGTCGGTGGGGAAGCATGACCTGGTCATCAGGTTCCTCAGGAGGCGAGAAGGCTAAATCCGCCCAGTCCCCCTCCATACCCTCTTGGGACCTCTTTCTAGTGTTTAGAGCAGAGGTCTGAGGTTCCTGGAGGGCCACAGTTTGCAGAGTTTAGCTTACCAGCTCCAACTCACACTTGGTTGGAGTTTCTAGTAATTCTAAATACCTTGATTAGCTGGATCAGGTGTGTTTGTTTAATGTTGGAGCAAAAATCTGCAGAGCTGTGGCCCTCCAGGAATCGAGTCTGAGACCACTGGCTTAGAGCACTACAGCAGGACCCATTTGAGCCTTTGCAATCAGTTGAGCTGAAGTTCCTATCAATAAAAACCCTGCACCTGTTTGCATTGGCCTCCATCAAGAGGGTAGGGGACCCTGCACACATTTTTCAGTCAATGAATCGTGCCTAGAGTTCAGGCCGGCTGACTCAGGCCCCGGCCCAGCTACATCCCCAAAGTTCCCACCGCTTCCTTCAGGGACCAGGTGGTGAGCCTGCAAGTGCTGCCCCCGGAGGAGGGCGGCACCCTAAGATGGTGCATGGACCGGACCTCAGACCAGCTCTTTTCTCCTGTGTTCTCACCTCAAATAGGTAGAAGCACTAATTGGTTCCAGCTCGAGTCGGCTTGCTAAAACCGCTCCAATGTGTCCATACAGTAGACCCTGTTGAGCTCCTCCATCCCCTCGGCAGCCAGACATAGCAGGGTCTCCGGCGCCAGACCCACACTCAATGAATCCATGAGAACCGGTACAGGGCTGGGATCCATATGAGAGATCTAAGTGGATCCTATAGCCTCAGAGCCTGTGTTTCCCCGGCAGACCATTTGCCATTCCAAGAAGGTTACAATTACCTCCAATCTTCCATATGTTCCTGAAAAATTTTGTAGCGACAAGCTGAGGAAAACTTTAAAAATGTACTTATTTTACAGCTATTAATGACACATTTTATTGAGCATATGTTTCATAGTTTCAACAATTAAATTAATGATCATTAGTAATATTTCAGAAAATACTAATACACCTTAAGCAATTAATTTATGGCCATGCAGATGGTGAGAATACACAGTGTACACACACAAACACACACACATATAAACCCACTGTGTTTAAGGATAACTTGGCATATTAGCTAAATCATATAGTGTTGGGTAATAACTGATAAGGCCACATGTAATCTGGATTACATAATCAGATTACACCTACTTTTCTATAGAAAAAAAAAAGAAAATGAAGAAACTGGGGAAAACAGGTAAAATCATGACAAGTAACTTTAAATGTTAAAATCTGTTTAAGGCTTATTACCTTAGTTTCTTTAGTTTGTTTGTCAGAGAGCAGGGCTTTGGCTATTTGAGCTGCATTTGTGATGTTGTGGGGTGTTAGCCGTTCTGGTATGGATGTGAGGATCTGGGTACTGGAGGCTAATTTCTGTTTTTCTTTCACAGTAGCTCCAGAAACCTTGATTTAAAAAAAAAAAAAAGGAAGGAAAAAGGGGATAAAAATCTGTTGTGAAATCAGACTGTCTCTGTATTCCTCTGAGGAAAATTTAAGATTACCCCATCTCCCATTACATACCTCACCATTAATGCTGTCTAGTGTCAAACTACAATTTAGAATATTTGGAAAATCAAATAAGTGAGTATTTCTGTTACAGAGGGCTGAAGCCTGGTGCATGCCAGCTGGAAATAAATAAATAAACAAACAAACAAATATTAGTTAAATGACAATATACGGAAAGTACATTGTTATAAAAAGGAAACTAGTAATGACACTTAAGTACCATTTGTTGTTCCTGGTGGACATCGCTCTTCAGAGGAAGCAAACTGGCCTAAGAAAGTTTCTGGAAAGTTGAATGGGCTAGCTTTTGTGGGGTTTTGTTTAGGGCAAAAATTTGCTGTTAAAAAAAAAACAAAAACAAAAAAAAAAAAACTTTAGTAACCTTGAGATATTTTAAGATTATTCATTTTATATAGTAGTCAACATCTGAAGTGGATCAAACTTTCATCAAAGTTGTCCTAACAACACTTTGATAAACATTTTTGATCCACTTCAAATGTTGACTACTGTACACTGTACAATATTTTCAATGGGTGTTTACAAATGTTGCAGATAGCTCCAGTCCAATTATCTTTGCAGATGCATTCCCCTTGTTGTAAGGTACCCCCATTTTGACACACCAGACGTGGTACGGTCAGTGTTGTGGAGAGGGGGCTAATTGTTGTGATACTGTTTGGTACGGTTACTGTTGTGTGGAGGGGGCTAATTGTTGTGATGCTGTTCGGTTTGGTCACTGTTGTGGAGAGGGGGCTGATCGTTGTGATGCTGTTGTTGTTTGTGTTGTTGGCGCTCACTGAATGATTTAGACACCAAGTCTTCTCCAAAATAGCTGTTGACAGAGACAAAACATCAGGTAAAAGTATCCAATTGTGACCACTTCCATTTAGTCTTGCTAAATCTGGTCCAACTTGACAACTTATATTTCAGCCAATAACCAACACCTTAGGAAAGCCCAGTCTGACTTAAGCCACATTCACATCACCAACAATACGTAGCGATTAATTTCAACATGATCCAGTTATATGAGTAGTGTTGGGAAAACTTACTTTTAAAAGTAATCCATTAGAACATTGTGTTATGCCATAAAAAGTAACTAACTGTGCTATTTAGTTACTTTTTATGGAAAGTAATGCATTACATTACTTTTGCATTACCTTTTGTCCCCTGAGATGGGCTTGCTTATTTATTTTTAATAACAGAAAACAGAAGTTATATTTTTGGCAACTCTAAAGGTTCTTTCACATTAAAAGTGAAATCAATAAGCCACAGTGTGAAGGTAGTGCCTCTGCCTTTGCCTTTGCACATCACTTCCAGTTTCTCTTAACATGGACAGCAAAGGTGTCAGTCAGTAAATGGGAAAATAAAGTAACTGCCGTTACTTATTTGAAAAAAAAAAAAAGTAATGCGTTATTTCGTTAGTCACTTGAAAATGTAATCTGATGACGTAACTCGCATGAATATAATAAAATAATGCATGGAAAAGAAAGTGTCAGATTCATACATTGATAGTTTTTGTTGATTACATGATGGAATGAGCAGTTAAATACTGATGTAGTCCATACTAAAAGTGTTTCCTGTGGATAATATTAATTATTAAGAAAGGAGATTTTTTTCATCAGTATGAGCAGGTCTAATAAAGCAATAAGCCCCAAGATGTTTACGGTGAATTTGTAACCGTTGTTAAGCATGTGAACTACGTGCCTTATCTGATGCAGATCACATAAAAACACATTGGAACTGTTGTCCTGTGCTGTGTTATTTATTTACTTTTATTAACTACTTTTTTATTTACTATTATTAACTTTTTATATTTCCTCACACACATACATCTGCTTAAGTTTAAGCTGAGTACTTTTTTTTTTATATTTGAACACTCTTTGGTGCTGCTCATATGGCAGTCAAAACCACATTTTTTATTTCAATTAATGTACTATATTTTAGTTTGAAAATATTTTGTATTTTCAGGAGATTTTATGGTACTGAATTTTATTTATGAAATAGTTATAATCTATTTATTACCTATTAACCACTATGAGCATAGACCTGAAAATGAAATTTCCAACTTTCCAACTTAAGTTTCCCTAGAGGGCACTGCATCCCATAACTCTGCCAAGGAACCAATTACGGACTCCTCATGTTTCCATTAAGAGGGCAATTTAAGTTGCACACTCTCACACACACATTGCTGAGTATTGTTTGTTTAACCATTTGGAGTTTCTGTGTTTTCCCGTGTTTTCATAGTTCCTTGTTTTCTTGCCGTGCATATATATATATATATATATATACAGGTGCATCATAGATTCATTACATGTAGGGTAAAATATTTCTAAAGTTTTTGTGTTTGTTTTAATTTTGATGATTAGAGCTTACAGCTCATGAAAGTCAAAAAAAAAAGTATCTTAAAATAGTAGAATATTTCCTGAGATCAACCAAAAAATGGATCTGCAAAAAAGAAAAGTTCAAGTTTTTTGAAGTATGTTCATTAATGCACTCAATACTTGGTCAGCAGCACATATTACAGCAAATGACTTGCTCCTAGCACAAATTGCAGCATCAGTGAAATGTGGCAGCGATCAGCCTGTGGCACTGCTGAGGCACTATTGAGCCCTCAGATCGCCTGTGTATTGTTGGATCGACTGTTTCTCATCTTTCTCTTGAAAGTATCCCATAGATTCTCAGTGGTGTTCAGGTCAGGCATGTTGGCTGGCCAATAAAGCACAGTAACATCATGGTCAGCAAACCACTTGGAAGTGGTTTTTGCACTGTGGGTAGGTGCTAAAGTCCTGCTGGAAAAGGAAATCAGCATCTCCATCAAGCTTGTCAGCTCCAAAATCTCCTGGTAGATGGCTGCATTGACTTTGCACTTGATAAAACACAATGGACCAACACCAGCAGATGTCACGGCACCCCAAATCATCACTGACTTCAGAAACTTCACATTGGACTTCAAGCAGCTTGGATTCTGTGCCTCTCCAGTCTTCCTCCAGACTCTGGGATCATGATTTCAACATGAAATGCAAAATTTACTTTTATCTGAAAAGAGGACTTTGGACCAGTCCAGTTCTTTTTCTCTTTAACACAGGTAAGACACTTCTGACTGTAACTCCAACTTCATTTTACTCCTTGTGAACCTCTCCCAAGTGTTTGAATCTGCTTTATTTGACAGTATTCTCAAGCTTGTGGTCATCCCTGTTGCTTGTGCACCTTTGCCTACCCAATTTCTTCCTTCCAGTCAACTTTGCATTTAATATGCTTTGATACAGTGTGACGAGTCGGCTGCCTCCCCCCTAATTATCATCGTCACCCCGTCCGTAATCGCCGCCCTTCACCAGGCTCCCGATGGGAGTGGGTGTGCGAGAGAGGAGGGGCGCTGAAACATCCAGGTCTGGATGAGGCACACCTGACGTGAATGAAGCCTCATTACCGCCTCTGTTAAAATGCCGAGTGCGCCTCTCCTCAGGAGACTGGTCTCTTACCCGTGCATGCACGCTGGTGTCCTCGTGGGTCCAGGAAGGGAGCGTAGAGGGACTGAGCGCCGCCGATATGATAGACGAGCTGCCGGACCCGCAGTCCGGACGTGAAGCCGCACCCAGGCGGCTGCGGGCCAGGATGCCGGCCCGATTTACCCGCCTCAGGGGGCGCCGTAACGAAAGGTGGATGAAGCCGCTGAAGGAAGCCGCTACCCCTCGTGCCGCGGACCCTGGAGGGGAGTGAGTGCGGCCGCCGGACTCCGCCCCTTACCTGGACCCTTCCCTTCTGAACACTGCCCCTCCTTCACGGAACCCCTGCACGTCGAGGACACCAGATTCCCTATTTATTTTGGACACGTTTATTCCCCCCTTTTTGACACTTTTGTTTATTGTTTAATAAAAGCCTCTCCGAGGCCTGACACCACGCCCACTGTGTCTGTCGTTTTGCTCCTCCCGTCACAACAGCACTCTATAAACAGCCACCCCTTTCAGTAATGACCTTCTGTGAGTTACTCTCTTTGTGGAGGGTGTCAATGATTGTCTTCTGGACCATTGCAATATCAGCAGTCTTCCCGATTAGTGTGATTTCAAAGAACAAGAGATACCCCAAATTTATACTGTAGGGATGGACATTTAATGAAACTCAAATGTAAATATTATTTAATATTTTGAGAGACTGAATTTTTGACTTTCATGAGCTGTACGTTCTAATCATCAAAATTAAAACCAAAAAACTTTTGAAATGTTTTACTTTACATGTAATGAATCTAGAATATATAAAAGTTTTTTTTTTAAAATAAGTTAAAAATGAACACATCTGCAGATAAATTAAATTCAGAAAGTATTTTATATTACAGAATTGGCTTGAATACATACGTGGGACAGATCAGAAACAGCTCAAGGTAGTAACTTTGCATAATTGATTTTTGCACCATGTACACAAATATGTTACACAAAAACATTTCTCTTTGTGCCATTTGTTTTTATTTGTTTATACTGTTTGGTATGGACCATTATGTAGTCAAATTAGTTTTGGAGAGCAGAGCACATCACTTTTTGACTTTCTCTATTTTTGTCCACTTCAGGGTTCAGTCTCTCTCTCTCTCTCTCTCTCTCTCTCTCTCTGTCTATCTATCTATCTATCTATCTATCTATCTGTCTGTCTGTGTCTATACATACTTCCATACAAACTTCTTTCAGTAATAGATTTATGTATGGTTAAATAAAAGTTCAGAGATATTATCCAAAGATTTTTAACATTTTGGCATGCTTTTTCCACCCATATATAATGTTGATATGACAGCTAGTAACATATGGTAACACATGGTTGCACAGCACTGTCATATGCAAACGACAGTATGGAAATTAACCCAGAAAAAAAAAAAAAAACAATTAGGAATGCAAGCTGTGCAAACAGGATAAAAAGAGAAATAAAACATATACGTGTCTTGCAGTATTGTACGAACTACTTAGATAAAGCACCAAAAATCTGCTGTATGAAAGAGAAACAATAACCTGACCATTTTTAAATAATAATGACAAATTATCCCAGATAGCACACATACGTCTGCAAGTTGTCTATTAAAGATCTCTTGATCTGGAAAGCATCTGCTGTGTACAAACGTCTGGCAGACATCTGTAAGATGTCAGTTTTACATACATTATAAATCATAAACATCTTAAAGACATCTAATAGACGTCTATTTGACATCTGATAGGAAACGTCTAATAGATGTATTACAGATGAGCAAACTTTGTCTTGCAGATGTAAATGCAGACGTCAAATAGACGTCTCAGAGATGTACATGTGCTATCAGGGATTGTAGTTCAATTTTTTTATGACAAAATATACTCATTATTAATTAGAACATACTTATAACTTTATTAAAATTTTGTTTTACTCCTGGTATTATTTACTACAGTCCATTTTCCAATAAAATGCTATATTTCAAAAGTAAATAATAATAATAATAGTAATTCAATGTGTTACTTGCAGTTTGTGTAATTACTTGAGAAAGTTACTAGCAGTTTCTGAGTGAAAACTGATTCAAAATAAATCCTACACCAGATTTTATACCTTACCTGAGGTAAAGATTAAGAGCAGCAGACGGTAGTCCATTTCACATGTACTAGATATGACATTTGTAAAACTAACTACTAACTACTCTTGTTCTGGTTTATAAAGCAGAGGTGGAGCTGGATCATTGCCGGAGTGGGAAGTCCATCAGTCATGAAAACAGTCATCCATTTACAATGAAACTTACAGAACTAAAAAGACAACAGCATTACACAGTGATAGTATATTACGTATTACTAGGTGTCATTCACACACAGCACATAGCTGGACAAAATAATGTGAAGATCCATTATTTGGGGATTAGTATCACTTTGTAGGATACAGTGCAATTTTGCTATTATATTAGTATATTATATTAGTATAATACTTTAAATTCCCTTTGCAGTAAATAACTGTAATAACCATTGCATCATGGAAATTTTCTGTGAGGCTTACTGTATTTTTTTAAATTGCTGTATACTACTGTATTTGCTGTAACGGCCCCTTTGGTGGCATTCTTTACCACCGGGACACGCCCCCTCAGCCAGACTGAGTGGCAAAAGAGCCTTCAGCAAAAAATGGATTTAATAGGGAAGATGCGAAACGCAAGCAAAACAAACGATAATCAGTTTAAACTAAAGGTTGCTGAACTTGATATAATGTTCGTAACAACTTAACACATATCCAGTGGTCAATAGATATTGATGCAGCCAGGAACACGTATATGTGTCTGATTTTGACCCCGGGGAAAATAAATAAAGCAAATTTGCCTGTGAACTCATTTTGTAAATACAAAATAGGCATGTCTAAACCCTGGTGAGCACTTATATCAGTGTTATATATATCGTCATATCGTCCAGTTAAAAAAAACGTATATAGTTTTTGTCAGAGTTTATTTAAAAACATCCAGTTATGCAGATTTTAAGATAGTAAATATTTAGTTGATGACTTGCCAATACAATGTACTATAATACAATATATAAGATATGATTTTACTGCACAATTCAACATATTAACAAGTGATGAAGGATTTTGTACTTGAGTGCTACTTTAAGGTTAACCCTGCCTGAATTAAACATTTCAAAAGGATTAACAGTTAGTTAGAATTTTAGAAAAGTAAGGTAACACTTTATTTTATGGTCTCTTAGTTGCTTATTAGCATGCATATTGCTAGAATATTAGCCATTTATTAGTACTAATTAAGCACATATTAACTTATTCTACATGACCTTATTCTACATCCCTAATCCTACCCAATACCTAAACTTAACAACTACCTTACTAACTATTATTAAGCAGCAAATTAGCAGTTTATTGAGGGAAAAGTCGTAGTTAATAGTGAATAAGTGTTCCCTATTCTAAAGTGTTACCAAAAGGAATCAATTTGGATTAATTTGTTTGTTTGTTTTTTTCAGATTTAACAATTGTCTAGTCCTTTCCTTAGTTTACAGTAGCCAAACCAGTTAAAGCTGTTGGAGAGCTAATCATTTTGCATGAATTCGGCTATATTCCCCCACATCAGCTCTCACTATCTTTGATCACAGGCAAGTGATTTCATCCAGGAACTGCCAGAGAAAGCGGATTCCACCGCTTACCTGAAATGTGTGTGTCTCACTTCCCCCATCTCAGCATCAGACATTGATTTGAATCAAAGCAGAACAAAAAGAGGAAATACATATCCAATGTACAGGTATGTACTGAATGCAAATTACAATGAATTACAGTTTATGCATCTTCTAGGTATCACAAATGTATTTTCTTGAAAATGGTTCCCCCTGGTGGAGATGCTCTTCTAACTATTACAGAAACTCTACCAAGATCCCATGAACTTAAAATAACACAGGATTATGAAGTTCATTCATTTCAAAATCCATCAATTTTAATTTGGTAAAGAATACATAAGATGTGTATTCCTTTCAAAATCAGTTTTAATTTACATGTCAAGATTACATTGAAAATAAATTTAGACCCAACAGTCTACACGTCATTTCATCAATGTTTAACATTTGTCAACAGTCAATTAGTAAAAAAGTAATGAGTCAAACTCTAAAGATTGGTGTGTTTACAGTACATTTATATTATTTTACAATAGAGCACATCATATTATCAACAACGCAAAACATTAATGACAAAAAAACTGGCGGCTAAACCTGACGTGTCAAGCTTTGTTCAGACAGGCAGTGAAAATCAGACTGGCATATCCATCTCAAATACTTTTATTTTGTTAGTGTGTTAACAAAGCTAAATCTATTGTTTTGTTGTTTATAGGAATCAGATTTCAAGCTATTTCTATCAGAATTTGAGAAACAGCACTTTTTTTGTATATCCTCAAAAGGGACAGTTCACCCAAAAATACAAATTTGCTAAAATTTTACTCACCAACAGGTCATGCAAGATCTGGATGAGTTTTTTTTCATTTGGGAACAGATTTGGAGAAATTTAGCATTACATCACTTGCTCACCAATGGATCCTCTGCAGTGAATGGGTGCCATCAGAATGAGAGTCCAAACAGCTGATAAAAACATCACAATAATCCACAAGTAGTCCACACCACACCAATCCTCAGTTAACATCCTGTGGAGTGAAAAGCTTTGGTTTTGTAAAAAACAAATCCATCATTAAGATGTTTTTAACTTCTAAAATATGTCTTCTATTTTAGAAGTCATCACATCTGAATTAGAAGAGAAATATCCACAGATTAAACAAAAAAAAAAATAATGCTTTAAACAAACATGCCTGTAAGAGGACAATAGGGGATGGACTTTTTTTTTTTTTTTTTTTTTTGGAAGAATCATGCCATTAATTATGGACTCATATTTTGTTCAGAAGCAACAGTTCACAGTTAAAATGGGTTACAATCATGCGTCTTTTCACTTTACAAGATATTAATTGATGGACTGGAGTGGTGTGGATTATTGTGATGTTTTTTCAGCTGCACCCATTCACTGCAGAGAATTGGATTGGTGAGCAAATGATGTAAAGCTAAATTTCTCCAAATCTGTTCCCATGAAGAAACAAACTCTCATCTTGATCTTGGATGGCCTTAAGTTGGCTAAATATTCAGCATTTTTTTTTTTTTTTTTTTAACTATTCCTATGAACTATGTGACATTCATTAGTTATTGAATAGTACTTATACTTTTGGAATAAGCAGATTATATTGCATAACCTGAAAAATGTGTCAACATTTAGTCCTAAAGAGTGGAAATTAAAACCAAATCAGATTTGTGTGCAGTGTGAACAAAGCCCAAGAAGTTCCTAATGACATGAGCATAGAATATAAAATTGAGCTGCCAACTCAACACTGAATCTGGATACAATTGTACAAACACCAAGAGTGTTCTTAAATGATCTGACTCAAGTTGATATTCCTCCTTGTCTTCATCACTGCTGAGGTGAAGGCCACACTCTCACCAACGATCTACAGCACCTAAAAAAGCAGAGTTTTTAGAAGGTGGTTTGTATATTGTATTTATTTAGATATTGTGATATATGTATTATTATTATTACCTTTTCCTGTCAGTGATCTGTGGATATGTAGCTTTCTTTGCTTTCTTGCTTGTTATTTTTCCATAAATAAAATGATTTCTTGTGAAGGCCTATTTCTGGTGCATGCAGAGAGTTGAGAATAGCTGGATTTGAGTTTAAAAAAGGCCTCAGAGCAAATAAAATGAATATCTGAACACCCTTTGGAAATGGAGAAAACTTGTAATGAATACAGAAGCACTGACAATTTCATTCATAGTCCATTATAAGCTTTTTGTGCATTTTTATGCAATGTGCATTAACTCACCTGTGTTGTGTTTAGGAGACAGAAAACAACACTGAGAATTAATTTGAGAGTTTTTTCATGGGTGATGAGCAAAATGTAGCCTATGACCCAAGACAAGCCGAGCATCACTGCCAGAGAAAAACTACTCAAAATCTTCTTCTTCAAAGGAGTTTTACGTGATCTACAGAGCAACAGTGTGTTATTGGTGGAATATATTCTCATAAATCCACTTTGGTTGACAACTGATAACATTTTCTGGCACTTACCTGTTTAAGTTGGGGTCGGTCTTGCAGATGTTGTACAAGAAGTGCAGCAGTATTGCTGTGCTTGAGATCAGCATGATCAGTAAAGGAAGTACGAATCCCCAAAACATGGGTTTCTTAAAATCAAACCTTTGTTTAGTGTCCACTGAAGCCAGCCAGCAACTGTAGCAAACAAGAGTGACAACTAAACCATTACATTTCCAAAATCAGTGTAATAACAAAATAAAATAGTGAAGTTAAAAATGAAGTTAAAAGTTAAAACTATTTGCTTACAACTCTTCTTGACGATAACCCAAAGGCTCATCCACACGGTAAGTGGAAGCCAATGAGATACCGACAATAACAGCAGGCAAACCTAAAAAAGAAAAGCTTTATAGACATTGATGGCATTGCATATTGGAGACATTTTTTCATGGTTAAGGTTTAGTCATATGTTTGTTGTGCAATTAATACCCAGGATGTAGGGGTGGGCGTACTAAGCAGTAGTCTTACAAATGTTGAATGATAACAATACAGATTGTGAATATAATGGACATTTACTTAAAATAATTGTGTAAGTAGTAAAACAATATAAACGATATACACATTTTTAGCCTATATAAAAATGACTAAAATTCAAGTCCAGTAAGATTTTAAAACAAGCGGTTGATTCATAAATTCGTATGACCTTCATGCTGTGGAAATATAAATGGAAGACAGAAGACAATTCTGGCTGTATTAGAAATGTTGTTTATTGTCCCCCCCTTTAACTTTATATATTGCTTAAACCCATACGGTTTATTGCCAAACTTTACCAAGAAGTTGGTCATAAATTAAACAATACATCAGTGTTTTGTGCATGTTCAATGTCTCCTACCCCATCCAACAGCCATGGAGACTTTTGGAAACCATCGAGGTGTTCCAGATACTGAGCTTTGGAAGAGCATGTACACATTAATGCCGTACAGAGTGTTCCAAGTGAATGTAGCCAACAGGAAATACTGAAGCAGAGCTGTAACTGCTGTACAGGGTCCCTCATCTGGGTACTTGTGGTGGTCAGACTCAGGAACTATATTCTCCCCAGACACCCTTGTTACATTCTCATTCTTATGTTGGATGGGGTTGTTTATGCCAAAGACGAAGAGAAGGTAGAAAACTGTCATGCTTAAGCAGACGTTCACCACTAGCAGAGTAGGATTGCCTCCTCTTGACTTCCTGTGGTATGTGTATGAATATATATAAAAAGTGCTTCACCACTGCAGAAAGCTGTATGCTTAACAGTGCTAACTTTTACCTGGTTATGATTTGGTACAATGCTGTGGCACACAGTCCCAACACAGACAGAGCACAGCCAGTGATGCTGATCCAATGCAAAGCTTCAGAATAGTTATAGTTCATATTATATGCCTGCAGAAAATGACACCTGCATTAAATTCTAGTGAAAATGGACTTTAAATCACAGCATCATAGACTCTACTGATCAATTTAACTTAAATATAAATGGTATTTACAAACTGATGTAAATATAGCTTACCATCAGAATAGCAAAGTTTGCTTTTTGCTTATTTTTACAGCTGCAACCTGCACATTCCTGAGGAGCTGTCATTTTTAGTGCAACCGTCTGTGGTCCAGTCCTTTTTAGCGTAATTCCAGGACACACACGCAAAGTCATTGAGGGACATTGTGCGATCAGCCTAAAAGTTCAACAGTGTGTTAACTTATCAACACCATACTTGTACCAACCTCTGTCAATGTATCTGATAATGAGGAACATCACAGTATAGTTCTGTACACTCTTAAAGGGGTCATGAAATGCAGTTTCAGATTTTTTTTTTGTTGTTTTTGTTTTGTTTCTCAATGTTAGTTTATAAAATTTGAAAGCTTTTCTACACCAAAAAGGTTCAATGTTTGTAAAAATTATAATTTTCCATCCTCATGGAACAAAAAGGGAACTGAAAGGGACTGGCTAACTTTATAGCACTCATTAAACAGACTGAGGGAAACTAGGTGACACAATGAAAACACAATGAAACACAGACACAGCATACATGTTACTGTATGCTCCCTCTTGAAAAGGTGCATCCTTGTGCCATACAAACTTTATCCAGCTGAGGAGGGAGGGCGGGGGCTCTGGAGAAGGGCAAAGAACTGAATAAAGGAGGAGTGGATGGTAGGAGCAGCCAATGGGAAGCCAGGAGCAGAGACCAGCCAGAATGAGGCCGAAGGACCTAGTCGAGAGAGGAAGTAGCCATGGTGGAAACTTGGCAGAGAGACAGCCAACGAAGATGTAGCTTCTGGAGAATGGAGACCCACTGGAGCTGATGAGCCAAAGAGCCCATGCAGCATTAATGGCACTGGAGACTAAAGTGGAGCTGTGACAATGAGCATGCATGTCTGCGGTGGGCTCAGGCTCAGGCAACTCTCTTATGCAGGTCATCGGTGGCGGATGGCTGGTCTGTGAATGTGGAGTGGGGTTGGTGGTGTAAACTTGGCAGATGACACCCTGGAGACAACCGACCCAGGTGGAGCTGAGGCAGATCCACACTTGGTGGTGTAGAAGATGCAGAGGGACTGAAGGATACAAGTGGAGGTGGGCTGAGGAACTGGCTGTTAGAGGAGCCACAGGAAACACTGGAGATACAGGGACACTGGGTATCACCTCCCTAAACCAGTAGAAAAAAATTCTCCCTAAAAATGTCTTCCAAAGTATCCTCCAGAGGCCTTATCTATTACATTCACAGTGGTGGGACAGTGGGCAGTCCTTCCTTCCATCCCTTCAAACACCACTAATACTCCCGACAATCCACAATGTTGCTGGCTCGCACACCTGGTCAGACTTCTCGTTGGGCTTGGGCACTGGGGCAATGGTTGGCTCAGTCCTCATTACTGGCTTGTTCATCCAGCAGGCTCTGTGTCTGCGGTGGGCTCAGGAAACTCAATTGTGCAGGGGGTGGATGGCTGGTCTCTGGATGTGGAGTGGGGTTGGTGTGGTCCTAAGCAAGGCCAAAATGGGGCAGCAACTTGAGCAAAGCTTATTTCCCACTGAGAATCACTGGATACCTTAGCTCAATTGTGGGCCCTGTGTCTCACCTCCCAAAAAGCAAAAAGGTGTATCACCAGATACTCATTCAGGGGTATGGTTAAGGTTAGTAACGGCCCAATGAGGGCAAGCAATTTTTTCTACCGAGCAATGTTATACTGTGGAATGCAGAAACTATAGTGCCCGATTAATGACAGCAACTTTTTTGAGCAAGGGCTGAGAATGTATTTTACAGATGGAAATTTGTTGCCCATTCTCAATGAGAAAGTGCCCAAGCAACATGGCTCAAAAAGTTGCCCCATGTATCATCACCTTGGTAAAATACACAGAGCGAGAAGTCCAGGTGTCTGGCATGCAAGATGAAGAAAGTCCAGAGTGTAATCTTCCAGGAAGGCCCATTGAAATGGGGTGAAGAATAAAACAAACCAAAATACTACAAATAATTATGCTATATTTGGTCTGGTGTTCTGTCACACATGGTTTTTATATAAATTGAACAAAGGTTCTAAGAGCTAATGCTCTTTAGGAAGTCTTTGCAGGTGCAGTTTCTTTACATCCACTGACAAAACAAGTTTGATGTTCTTACACTACATCTTCCTGTAACAGCATAATGCTATCATGATTGATGGACAAACATGAGTTGTTCAGAACACACCTCCTTGATTCACTGACAAAAATGCCTTTAATGTTCTTCAATCCAGGCATTTTAGAAGGATAGGTTCATATTTTAAACTGGGTAGCAAGTTTTGAGTTCTAAAACTTGCAGTATGTGTTTATTGTAGAGCAGAGTTCCTCAAATCTGGCACTTGAGATCCACTTTCCTGAAGAGATGAGCTCTAACTTTGATCAGACTCTGCAGGAAAGTGGACCTCGTGGACAAGACTTGAGGATCCCTGTTGTAGAGCAACCACCTATAATAAATATGCAAATAAGAAGATTTTGATTCTCTTTATTTCGCACCCCCTTTAAAAACAAAGTTTCTTTATTAGCTTTGATGGTTCCATGAAAAACCTTTAACATCAATTGAATCTTTCCATTCCACAAAAGTTTTTTTATGGTGGAAAAAAAGTTCTTTAGATTTGTAAAATATTATTCACATCTCATATATGCAAATATAAAGAACATTTTGATTCTCCATTTCAAGACCCCTTTAAGGTTCTTTATTGACATTGGTGGTTCCTTGAAGAAGGTTCCTTTTATATGGTGTAAAAAGGTTCTTTAGATTTTTAAAACACTCTTCACATTTCACATTGCATACTTTCTGTGCTGAGAGAGAAGTGTGATGTTGGACTAGCTGCTTACCGATGATGTGACTGTAAAATGAAACTGAACAATTCCAGGATATTCTTGAAGATTAGCAGATATCACTCTTCTCTTGGTATCCAGAGAAGGTTTAAAGCTTTTTGACTGGAAGAACTGATCATTATCATAGAGGACAAACCCAATATTTTTATTAAAACCTACAGAAAGAGTGAGATTGCTTTTAAAATGATCACTCTCAACAGATCATTTCATGTAGAATAATTATAAAGTACAAGAAGAGAAGTAGCATAATGGAGAATCCAGCTTTACCTTCACTGAATGTGACATTCATTTGAAGGTCAACTCTTTCTATGGGAATGTCAGCCACTGTTGTATACAGTTTTATTCTGTCAGGTGAAAAGTTCTTCCCTGGAAAAATTTAGATAAGTATGTATTTTAGAAACACGCCAACAGTCCAAAATGATATTTAACTCCTTACAGTACACTACTGATTATAAGTTTGGAATCATTACAAAATATTCTCTTATGCTCACTAAGTCTGCATTATTTGATCAAAAATACAATGAAAATAGTAATATTGTGAAATATTATTACAATTTAAAATAGATGTTTTCTATTTAAATATATATTAAAGTGTAATTTATTCATGTGATGCAAAGCTGAATTTTCAGCATCATTACTCCAGTCTTTAGTATCACACATTTCTGATTATTATAAATGTTGAAAACTGTTGTGCTGTTGAATATTATTGTGAACACTTCAAACACTTGCCTTTAAAAGCAGTTAATTGCACTTGTTGGATCGGCTTTGTTGATTGGCCTGCTCCTTCAGTGTCTGCACTGCCATATTCGGTTGCACCAACAATGGATTTGGTTCCTCATGCAGAGACACTTCCTGTAGAGTCTGTGTTAGTCTGAACAAACAATCCAAAGTCAGACAAAAATACAGTGCTTATGATTTTACATCATATACTGTAAGATGGTACTGTATGTCAGTGGCAGTGAGTGTGAAAAGTTTTGTTACTCAGAAATTGCAGTATTGTTGACAGAAGAGAATATCTCACGACTTGCGTTCAGGAGCTGACTGACTGTAGCGACTACTGATACTGTGATATCCTGCACAACAAAGAAACAAAAACAACTTCTCACAACATTTCTGGATAGTATTCAGTATTACATGACATTGTGTAGAGCATTTCATGCTGAACCTGGATTAGTCAATTTAGTATATCTGTTAATAGTATAGTCAAATTTTAGTAGGTCTGTCTATAGTATATCTGTCTATTTCATGTGAAGTTCGAAAGATTTGACACTGACATGCAATGTTTACACTGCGTGTGGAAAAGACAACATGCAAATGATGAAAAAAATAATCATGTATACAAGAGTGAAGAGAGAATGGAAAAAGACATAAACAAGAAATAAATAAAAATGATTTGCTATGTTTTTAGCCTGATCATTTAATTTTAAAAATGGACTCTAATAATGAGTACACCCACTCTGAAACTTAATAAACTCAGCAATTACTCTTTGCCCTCCTGAAAGTTATAAAATAAAACAAACTACATTTCTTCTGGTGCAAGTTAAAGACAATTTTTGACCAGCTAGTGAGTGTTGAAGCAAAACATTTGGAAGAAAACTTGGAAGAGGAATGACAAATCATTATTTAATGTGGGAAATAAGCCAGAAGTAACACAGGAATTCAAAAACAATGTACTTGTTACAAGGTCACTGAAAAAAATCAGATCCACCAATGGTAATGATCAGTGATTTTGTATTTATTTATTTTTTATTTTCTTTTATTTATTTATTATTTATTTATTTATTTATTGGCTGCAAAAGAGCAGAGAAATAGCAAGCAAATGTCTCAGGGCCAGCAAAAACTATGAAAACACTTTTTCATCTCACGTAATAAAACATTTACAAAATATAGACTTCCAGGAGTCCATACTCTGGTTTTATGAGACCAAGTTGATAATTATGAATTTAACAGCATTCTGAAATGTTATGTTGTTGCTAGAGGAGGAGTATAGTCAGTAGTGTCATGTTTCACAGTGATGTTCAGTGGTAGTAAAGCTCTTATGTAGGGATGTATGAGTGCTGAAGGTGTGAGGGAGGTGTGCTTTATCAATGGCTATGTGTACATGGACACTTTTTGCTTCCATCAGAATGAATTCATTCTGATTGATTAATCCGAACATAGTGTTTACATGAATACTAAATAAAGTGATCAGGTTGATGTGCATTTATATGTCAAAAGCTTCTGATTGGATTTAATCATGAACACACTGCATGAATATACAGAGTGTATTATATCTGCTTCGAACCTAATTAGGCAACGAAAACTCAAGATCTTCACAGTTTAATGTCACAAAGGGCTTCAGACTGCCCAAATTTGTTGATCTGTTTAAATCTCTAGGAGGAATTTGTTTAAAAAACACCTGAAAATGGGTAAAATGACAAGTAACTTTAAATGTTAATATTTGTTTAAGGTTTATTACCGTAATATGTGCAGTTTGTTGGTCAGAGAGCAGGGCACTGGCTATTTGAGCTGCATTTGTGATGTTGTGGGGTGTTAGCCGTTCTGGTATGGATGTGAGGATCTGGGTACTGGAGGCTAAATTCTGTTTTTCTTCCACAGTAGCTCCAGAAACCTTGATATAAAGAAAAAGAAAAGAAAAAGGGGGGAAAATCTGTGATGAAATCAGACTGTTTCTGTATTCATCTGAGGAAAATGTAAGAATAAGTATGATAACACTTTATTTTGATAGTCCACTTTAGACATTCTACTAACAGTAAGTAACTTTGCAACTGCATGTCAACTAGTCATTAGAGTCTTAGTAGACTGTCTGCTTAATATCTTCTAACACTCGTCTAAACTTTGCATGTATATGTTAACTTATTACTAACCCTAAACCTAACCTAACAGTCTGCTCTTAGTAGACATGTAGTTGCAAATGAATGAGAATTAGTTGATATGTAGTTGCAAAGTTACTTATAGTTAGTAGAATGTCTAAAGTGGACTATCAAAATAAAGTGTAACCTAAGTAAGATTTATATGACTAAATATTACAATCATTGGGCATATACTACATACCTGTGCATTAATGGTGTCCAGTGTCCAACTACAATTTAGAATATTTGGAGGATCAAATAAGTGAGTATTTCTATTACAGAGGGCTGAAGCCCGGTGCATGCCAGCTGGAAATAAACAAACAAATAAATAACTATTAGTTAAATGACAAGATATGGAAAGTACATTGAAAGGAACCTATGGAAAGTATATTGTTATAAAAAGGGAACTAGTAAAGAGACTTAAATACCATTTGTTGTGTTTGGTTCACATTGCTCTTTAGAGGAAGCAAACTGGCCTAAGACAGTTTTAGGAAAGGTGAATGGTGTGGGCTTTTGTTCAGGGCAGGAATTTGCTGTTAAAAAAAAAAAAAAAAAAAAAAAAAAAACACCTTTAGTAACCTTAAAACATTTTACAAAATTATTCAGTCTATATATCATGCAATATTTTCAGTGGGTTTTTACAAATGTTGCAGACAGCTCCAGTCCAATTTTCATTGCAGATGCATTGCCCTTGTAGTAAGATACCCCCGTTTTGACACACCAGACTTGGTACGGTCACTGTTGTGTTGAGGGGGCTGATTGTTGTGTTGCTGTTCGGTACAATCACTGTTTTGTTGAGGGGGCTGACTGTTGTGATGCTGTTCGTTGTGGTCTCTGTTGTGTGGAGGGGGCTGATTGTTGTGATGCTGTTCGGTTCGGTCACTGTTGTGTGGAGGGGGCTGATTGTTGTGATGCTGTTTGGTTCGGTCACTGTTGTGTGGAGGGGGCTGATTGTTGTGATGCTGTTCGGTTCAGTCACTGTTGTGGAGAGGGGGCTGATTGTTGTGATGCTGTTCGTTGTGGTCTCTGTTGTGTGGAGGGAGCTGATTGTTGTGTCGCTGTTCGGTTCGGTCACTGTTGTGGAGAGGGGGTTGATTGTTGTGATATTGTTGTCGTCTGTGTTGTTGGCGCTCAATGAATTATTTAGACACCAAGTCTTCTCCAAAACAGCTGTTGACAGAAACAAAACATCAGGTAAAAGAATCCAATTTTGATCACTTGCCTTTAGTCTTGCTAAATCTGGTCCACCTTGACAACTTATAGAACCAACACCAAAAGCAAAGGCTGACTAAAGCCACATTCACATCACCAACAATATGTAGCGATTAATTTCAACAAGATCCAATTATATGAGAAGTGTTGGGAAAAGTTACTTTTGAAAGTAACTGTGGTGGGACGAGTAAATGACAGACATAGTGGGTGTGACGTCAGGCCTCAGAGAGGCTTTTATTAAACATAAAATTAAAAAAAGCATCCAAAAAGGGGTAAATGAAGAGTCCAAAATAAACAGGGGATCTGGTGTCCTCGTCGTGCTGGGGGTTCCGTGAAGGAGGGGCAGTGTTCGGAAGGGAAGGGTCCAGGTAAGGAGCGGAGTCCGGCAGCGACACGCGCTCCCCTCTGAGGTCTGTGGTGCGAGGGGTGGCGGCTTCATCGAGCTGCTTTGTCCACCTTGGCCTAAGGCACTTCCTGGAGATTGAACAGCCCAACACGCTGGTTCACGTCCAGACCGCGGGTCCAGCAGCTCGTCAATTTGGCGGCGCTCGTTCCCTTGACGCTCCCTTCCTGGACCCACGAGGACACCAGCGTGCATGCACGCGGTTTCAACAGCGGTGGTGATGAGGCTTCATTCACGTCAGGTGTGCCTCATCACACACCGCCAGACCTGCCTGTTTAGGCACCCCTCCTCTCTCACACACCCACTTCTGTCGGGAGCCTGGTGAAGGGTGGCGATTAGAAGACGGGATGATGATGATAATTAGGGGGAAGGCAGCCGACTCGTCACATCCCCCCCAACCAACATCCCCGTCCTCAGGCCGCCACCCACACGGGAGTCCTCAGCCAGGCTCCAGCGGTCAGAGTGGGCAGGGAATCCTCTCCAGACAACTCCCTCTCACAACGCACCGGACCAGGGACAGAGAAACCAGAATTTAGTCGACAGCCTCAACCAACCGCAGGGTAAGTGGTAATAAATGAAACATCACTTACCCCTTTGGCGGCTGGGAGGCCATCACGTCGTTTCTCCATCCTGGTCCGAGTTTTCATCAACTTCTTTTGCAAGGAGAGGTAATGATGTTATCAGGTGTTTCCCAACTGTGTTGTCTAAGCTCTGCCCTGCCCACATTCTCCACCAGTGTGGTGGGATGAGCAAATGTCACAAATGATTTGCGCGAACATAGATGGATATATGTAGATTGGGAGGCAAATTCCATTCACAAACAAATGTAATCCACTGCATCTTCAGCGGCTCAGATGTCGGGAGTAAATGATGACCACTACGTTCATCATTAGATTCAGCAATACAACACACCAATCTCTCAATCTGAGATATTCTTGTCTAACTTACATGCTCCAGCATCGAAACAATGGAGGTCGGACTGTTACAGCTGATTTAGGGTGGGTCTAAGGCGTAAGGCGCTCATGTCAATCAACTATTGTGGGAGCAGCCTCTGTCGGTGTGACGCCACACCGACAGGCATCTGAGAACGGCTCGATTTTAAAAAGGGGATATTATTTTTACAGATTAATTAAAAACCACTGCATGGATTTTTATCATTATAGGGTAGATGTGTACATGCACTGCCAACACCCATTAATGTTCAAACAACATGTAAAAGTGAACTTTGCATCCAATGACCCCTTTAAGCATGTGAAGCATGTGCCTTATCTGATGCAGATCAAATAAAAACACATACTGGAACTGTTCTCCTGTGCTGTGTTATTTATTTACTTTTTAACACAATGCATTGTATTTCCACACATACATACATCTGCTTAATTCTCAGCTGAGTACTCTTTTATAGTTTAACACTCTGGTGTAGTCAAAACCATTTTTTTTTTTTTTTTTTTAAATTAATGCACTATATTTTTGTTCAAAAATATTTTGTATTTTTAGAAGATTTTATGGTACTGAGTTATATTTATGAAATAGTTATGATCTATTTATTACCTGTTAACCACATTTTTAACATAGACCTGAAAATGAAATTTCCAACTTAAACTTTAATTGTGTTCACAACTTCCCATAACTCTGCCTTAGAACCAATTACGGACTCCTGACATTTCCATTAGAAGGACTATTTAAGTTGCACACTCATTCACACACATTGCTGAGTATTGTTTGTTTCTACACTCTGGGTTAAGGCTGGGTTAAAACAACCCAATTTGGGTTATTTTGGTAACACAACACTGGGTCAAATATGGACAAACCCAGCGTTGGGTCAAATCTTTGAACCAACATGCTGGGTTGTTTTAATTAACTCAAATATTGAATTAAAATTGCTACTGCTGTCTTAAAATGAACCAAAAATAGGATGGAAATTAAAAAGCAGACACAGAATTACTAGAGGCAACAGTAATAATCAAAACGTGAACATTTTTTAATAAGTGAAAACACCCATGGACAAAAATATAAGACAAATTGAGCTATGCAGCATAGTTTTTCAATTTTGCATACATATAAACTCATTTAACAAGCATTTTAGAAATAAAAATATAACATTTAAAAAAATATTTTAATTCAAGTTTATTAAACGGTTCTCTTTTATCCTTTTTAACCGAAATGTGCCGAATCTCGTGCTGGTGTGTCGCTCAAATCTGAGACGGCAATGGGGCTGCTATTCCCCGGGGAAACTGCGAACTTCAGACCGCCACCTCGCATTTCACTCGTAGCTGAAAGTTAACGTGCCTGAATTTGTAACCTGTCAATAAACAAACAGTGCAGTTTTGAGAACGTATTTTAAAATCCAAATTAATTAGAAACAGTATTATAATGATTAAAATCAGTTTATGTTATGCAAGGCTAGGCATTTCCATCATACAAAACTACAGTTGCTGACACATTTCGCTGACTGACATCTCGTCTGTATGTTGCAGTGTGTGAAATAAAATAATTTACAGCAAAATAAAAACTTTATAGATGGAATAAAACGTATACAAACCTTAATTTCACAGAAGAAGCCCATTAAATCGGCAGCTCTGAGGACTCCCTCCTGAGGAGAATGAAAAGCCCGCGCTCCGACTGTAACCCAACAGCTGAGTTAAAGTGCCTACGCTGGGTTATTTCGTAGGAGGGAGGGGAGGGTGTATAGTTTCAGCGGTCAGTGAGATTGATAGATAGATAGACAGACAGACAGACTGATTGATTGATTGATTGATTGACAGACAGACAGACAGACTGATTGATTGATTGATTGACTGACTGACTGACTGATAGATAGATAGATAGATAGATAGATAGATAGATAGATAGATAGATAGATAGATAGAGGTTTCTCAAACAAAATCTGCAGATAAATCAAATTAAAAAAAAAAAAAAGTCATATTACAGAATTGGCTTGAATACATTAGGTTATACCAAAAGTCATTTCTGTGGGACAGAAATTGCATATTTATTTTTTTCATCGTGTACACAGATGTATTGCACAAAAACATTTGCTTGTATTTGTTTATATTGTTTGGTATTGAACATTAGTCAAATTATTTAGGGAGAGCAGAGCACAGCACTTTTTGACTTTCTCAGTTTGTGTAAATCCACTGCAAGCTTCAGTCAATCAATTAATCTATCTATCTATCTATCTATCTATCTATCTGTCTGTCTGTCTGTCTGTCTGTCTATACATAAACCATACATGAACCTATTACTTCTTTCAGTAATAGGTTGATGTATGGTTAGATAAAAGTTATTATCCAAGAGATATTATCCAAGGATTTGTTACATTTTGCCACATTTTTTCCACCCATATAATGTTAATATGACAGCTAGTAACATAATGGTTGCACAGCACTGTCATATGCAAATACCAGTATGGAAATTACCCCAGAAAAACAAACAATTAGGGATGCAAGATATGCAAACAGGATAAAAAGAGAAATAAAACATATGAAGTGTCTTGCAATACTGTACAAACTACTCCAAAAATCTACATTATGAAAAAGAAACAAAAACCAGGCAGTTTTTAAATAATAATGATGACAAATAATTGTTTAAAATATACTCATGATTAATTATAATTAATATACTCAAAGCTTCATTAAGATGTGGTTTTATTCTTCTTATCAATTGTTTATTGCATTTTTAAGAAAATTCTATTTTTTACTTAAACGTTTATATTTTTTAATTCAATGTGTTACTTGCAGCTTCTTTGCAATTATTTGAAAAAAAATGATAACCCTGAGTTTCAAAATGAATACAACACCAGATTTTACACCTTACCTGAGGTAGCGATTAAGAGCAGCAGACAGTAGTCCATTTCACATGTATTAGATATGACATTTGTAAAACTAACTACTAACTACTCTTGTTACTGTCTGGTTTATAAAGCAGAGGTGGAGCTGGATCATTGCTGGAGTGGGAAGTCCATCAGTCATGGAAACATCTATCCATTTACAATCCAACTAATGTTAATGAGAAACTAAAAAGACAACAGCATTACACAATGATAGTATATTACATATTACTAGGTGTTATTCACACACAGCACATAGCTGGACAAAATAATGTAAAGATCCATTATTTGGGGATTAGTATCATTTTGTAGGATACAGTGAAAAAGCAATTTTGCTATTATATGTTATGTTTCCACTGTCTATATGTTGTGTTTAGTACAAGCCATGGGTGAAATGTGTGACTTGTCAGACTTCCAAAAAGGACAAATCATGATAGCCCTTTTAGCAGGAGCACCTGTAACCTTAACAGCGGGGTCATTGGATGCTAAGTTCACTTTTTCATGTTGTTTGAACATTAATGTGTGTTGTCAGTGTATGTACAAATCTACCCTATAATGATAAAAATCCATGCAGTCGTTTTTAATTAATCTGAAAAAATAATATCCCCTTTTTCAAATTGAGCCGTTCTCAGATGCCTGTCGTTGTGGCGTCACACAGACAGAGTCCACTCCCACAATAGTTGATTGACATGAGCTCTTACCTTAGACCAGCTGTCACAGTCCAGTAACTTTCCATGTTTTGATGCCAGAGCAGGTATGTAAGTTACACAAGAATATCTCAGATTGAGCGATTGAGGTGTTGTGTTGCTGGATGTAATAATGAACATAGTGGTCATCATTTACTCCCGACATCTGAGCCACTGAAGATGCAGTGGATTACATTTGTTTGTGAATGTAATGCGCCTCCCGATCTACATATATCCGTCTATGTTCGCGCAAATCATTCATGATCCAGCTTCACTTACAGCAGAAGTGAGTATGAACATTTTTTTATGAATCTTTGCAATCGCCTTTCCTTATAACGTTGTAGTTATGAAGTTGAGCGGCTAAACGCGGCAAATGTAAACAAGACCATCTTTCCACAGAGAGAAGAGAGGGGCGGGGTGAGCAGAGCTCATTTGCATTTAAAGGAACAACCCCCTTAGGATGAGATGATTTTTGCAGAGCTCATTTTGACAAGGTAAAAAGGGTGTTGTTTTACAAAACCATTGAGAATTTTTAATCAAAGTATATTAGAGACTTTTCATTAAGACGCTAAAGAATCATATCAACTTGTGGAAAATGGGCATCCGATGACCCCTTTAAGAACAAGAGTCTTTACAATTATAAAAAAGCATGACAAGCCTGAATCTGCGAACAACTAAAAGTTGAAAAGTGAACAATATAAGGACCGTCAAACATTAAGAAGGTTCGAGTCCAAACAACACAGAACTGTCACAAAGTGACAGCAAACTTCAGTATGCACCTTGAAGACCCTTTTTCCACAGAAAAACGACCACAGAGAACTTCACAAAGCCAATATTCATGACAGATCTGCAACTGATACAATTTTAATCACAGACACCAATGCTAAAATGCTGAAAAGATGGGATCATGATAATAGGAGAACCTGGATGAACTTCAACATCTGTTCTGCTCAGACAAATCACCTGGCTTTAATATTATCAAACCACTGTAGACCATTTTAGAGAGAAGAATTAGAAGCTGATCACCCATTCAATTTGGTAAATGTTTTTATAGACAACATTCAACTGGAGACTAATTGAGAAGTTGTATGAATCTTTTCTAGGAAGGTTGAAATCTGTATTAAAGGCAAATGGTTGTAAAACACCATGCAAATGAAATGTTTCGCATTTATTGTGTATGACCTCTGCATATCTTACTGTAAAGATGTTTTTGTGCTTTTTTATAGTTTACAGCTGCAATTTACGATTTGTAGGAGTCATCTGTGTTCATGGTCGTTTATATTGAGATTATTTTTATCCTTTTCTGAGTTCCTTGTTCCTGGTTTCCCACACTCTTAAAAAAGATGGTTCTTTACATGCAGTAACAGTCTTATTTACCATCCTGAAGAACATTTTTATTCTGAAATGGTTCTTTGTTTTAGAGTTCTGGGTTCTTCATTCTTGCTTTTGTCTGTTAAGATATTTTGAAGAATGTTGGCAACCAAACACTTGCTGGTAGCCACTAACTTCCATAGTATGAAAAAAATATGTAATGTAAGTATGTAAGTCAATGGCTACCAGCAACTGTTTGGTTACCAACAATCTTCAGAATATCCTCTTCTGTGTTCAACAGAAGAAAGAAACTTGTACAAGTCTGAGGATGAGTAATTATTACTGTTATTGTTATTATTAGTTATTACAGGTGTTTTGTTTGTTTTTTTGTTTGTTTGTTTGTTTTTGTTTTTTTTGTTTTTGTTTTGTTTTTTGAGTCTTGGTCATTTATGTTCTGTATTATAGATCAGTGGTTAGATTTTAGACTAGATTACATCTTCTACTTGCCTTTCGTGGAACCTACCCATGAAATTGTGTTGATGTATTAATACAAAATATATTACTAGAGTCATGTGTTGTTTCACACTGGCTGAACCTTGAGACCAATAATAATAAAAAAAATAAATAAATAAAACAAACCACATACATTTTCAGGTAATATTTTTGATCACTTGAAAGTAACATTTTTTGTTTTGTTAAAAAGCACTGTATAAATACTCTACTAAAGCAAGTCCAATATAAATCAAAGAATAATGTAAAGGTTAAAGCACAGTCTGAATTATAATATCAAAATCTTTCTATCAATTTGTACAATATGAGTATATGAGACCTTTGATATTATATTATAAAGATACTACTACAAAGCATACTGTTTTGAGATGCACCTGTATCTCTCTCTCTCTCTCTCTTTCTCTCTATATATATATATATAGGTCTCATTAACAGAAAATTGTCTTGTCATTTTTATCAGTAACAGAAAAATCTGAAGGCCGTCCGTCACTTTGAAAGATTACACTGATTGTGTTCTATTGTCATTTCTAACTGTAATTTCTACCACTGTCCAGTGTAGCAGTACAGCATAGGATACAGAACAAAAACGAAACTGTCACTAATGTTTTGCTATGCATTTGATTACGCACAGGCCAGTACTCAGAAGCTACAACGATCTATCACGCCATATGAAAGAGTGCCAAAACAGTATTTATTGCTTGCATTCCCTAATGAAATTGACAGAATTTGAAATCTGAAACTGTGTTTCATAACACAAAGCTTAGTCTGTTGCGAGGCGCATGTACTGTTCATTCATCAACTGAAAACAGCATAGACCAAAAGATCGATTGGGATTTACAAATCGATATTGGTTCATAAAAAATTAGAAAATAATAAAATTGCTGTCACTGCAAGGTGTGGTGTTGAACATGAAAAGTCACCTAGTCTGGTCAATTCAAAGGTTCTCTTCAAAATAAATGCATAATGCATGTATCGTCCTGTAGGTTCATAATTAAAATGAAAATGTGAACAAAAATAAAAGCGATTAAATGTGTTATTATAATTAAAATATGAAAATTAAAATGATGGGTATAATAGATTACGACAGAATTTTGACGACCCTGTCCGTCAAAATGGCGAACAAAGTCTAACACAACCTCTGAGATAGATATATATATATATATATATATATAGGGCTCTCAAGTTTTAGAAAAAGTTCTGAGTGAGATTATATCTGTTAGGAGTGGAGGCACTCAAAGATTTGCAGCAGCAGCCCCTCAGCCCCACACAATTCTCTCCAGTTTTTGCTAGAACTTGCCCTGAGCATGTATGTCAAGCTCTGTGTCTGAGCGAGAGAGTACATATTTCAGCTTATGAATGACATTTTGATGACAGTGGTCGGGGCTCAAACTCAAACGAGTTGCATGTAATGGAATTACATAATTTAATTACAAAATAATTGTAATTAATCTGTTACAGTTACTGAGAAACAGTGTATAGTTACAGTTACTTATGAAAATTACAAAGGGGGTTACATCTGCATATTTTCACACAGATTTGATTAATTTCTTTCCCAAGTTGCATTGACTGCTCTAAAATATTAGGCAAAAATGTTTTAGACTTTTAGGACACATGTTTATTCAATAACTGATTTATTTCCAAATTGGGTTTATGTATATGCTTTATTTTTTAAGAATAACAGTTTTTCCCCCCAAAGGCATTGTTAGATGCCAAAGTTTCCAGTCATAGCTATGCAAGGATTTGATTATAAAAATTGTATCATAGCTATTAAACTATATGTTCTGATTTTAAATCTGTATTTGGCCTAACCTAGGTGCTAAAGTCTGATTTTGTGGTGGCTGCTTTAAAATTAAATTATTATAATCTTAATTCAAGTGATGAAGGATTTTGTAAGTCTGACAGTAATTAGTGCTGAGAGCTACTGTAAGGTTAACCCTGACTGCATTAAAAGCTTCAGAAGGATTAACAGTTGAAAACATTAGAAATTTAGAAAAGTAATCAATTTGGATTAATTTGTTTGTTGTTGTTGTTGTTGTTTTTATCAGATTTACCAATTATCTAGTTTTTTCCTTAGTTTACAGTAGCCAAAACTTAGTTAAAGCTGTTGGAGAGCTAATAATTTTGCATGAAATTTGGCTATATTCCCCCACATCAGCTCTCACATCTTTTCCATGTTGCCTAGTGACGAACGTAACTGTAGCAGGATCACGTAATTTACACCAAAACAAAAAAATTCTAATTTCTGATATTTGCTGGTAGGTGGAATGTAACTGTTATGACAGCTATGAACTCCCCCTGCAAGCCTGCGCCTCGTCCATTAACATTATATAGCGGGACAAGTTGTTCCTTATCTAAACGTGAGAAATACAAGATGTGGCGTGAGACTTGAGAGCCCTTAAGTACAGTAATTATGAATTTTTGTAGAACGGGGATATAATAAGGTCATCTCTTGTTTCAAATTTCTGTGGTCAGAGATACAGTTTAATCTAGTCTCTTGCCTTAATGCTTATCTAACTGGTTTGACAGCTATAGTTCGAGTTAAACATGTTTAAGGGCTAAACAGATTCATGTTTAACAGATTCTGGATTTCACTGGACCTACAGTTTTTATTTGTTTGTTTATTTTAGCTTGTCTTTCCTCAGTGCAAAGCTGATCAGCATCAGACACTGATTTGAATCAAAGCAGAACAAAAAGAGGAAATACATATCCAATGTACAGGTATGTACTGAATGCAAATTACAATGAATTACAGTTTATGCATCTTCTAGGTATCACAAATGTATTTTTTTGTAAATGGTTCCCCCTGGTGGAGATGCTCTCCTGACTATTACAGAAACTCTACCAAGATCCCATGAACTTAAAATCACCATGGTTACTAAACAGATAACACAGGATAACACAGGATTTTGAAGTTCTGAGTCATTCATTTCAAAATCAACCAATTTTAACCCTGTGATGGATCATGGTCACTACAGTGGACAGCTATTTGGAAGCCATTTTGAACCATTCAAGATGTAGCATCATGTCCCAAATACCAACTGGTGAACCCCCAAAGTGCTGTCTACAATTCCATTTAATTGTTATCTTTGTATCTTTTTTTTGGGTTTGAGATATTACATAATATATTCAAAATGGCGGCAGGAAAAAGGAGTGCACCATGTGCCTTAGGAATAAGTGTTAAATTCTTCTATTCTCAGATAACCAGACAGGTACAAAATAATATTTTTCAGCTAAATAGGATGTCAAAAATACCTTCATCCAGATTTGAACAATATTATTCTTGTCCATTTTTTTCTGTGACAGAAAATATATCTGTTCACTACAGTGGACGTCATGCACAAAAGGGTATAATTCTGCCTATGGGCCTTTGTATATTTTATTAAAATTATGCTATAATTTACACTTGAATGGTTTTATTGACCAGAAATATTAAATAGTCTTCAGATTTGATCATTTATTTCAATGCTTACAATCTATATTTACTAATTAGGTCTTATAAACGTGTAAGCATGTATACATGTATACTGTATGAGTGATATGTGTGTTCATAATTGTGTTCGAGTGCGGTGGGAAGGTGTGTGTTCTTGTGTGTGTTTGTATTTGTGCTCACTTGTGTATGAATAGCCCACACACCCCCATACACCCCCACAAATCTCTGCCCTATAGACACATACTTTTACCTTTTGTTTGGTGGTCCACTAGCATGGTGTCCACTAGAGTGGACAGATATGTAACTCCTTCAAAAAAATACATATTGAAAAAAAAATATATTGGCATGATTTTTCACTTGTTTAAAAGTTAAAAAAAAAAAGTCTTACTTTGTAATATAATAATTAATGCGTCAGAGGGTTAATGTGGTAAAGAAATGTATAAGTCCATACATAAGATGAAAATAAATTCAGACAATGTTTAACAGTCAATTAGTAAAAAAGTAATCTAAACATTGGTGTGTTTACAGTACATTTATATTATTTTACAATCACATTAATGGCCATTGAGTGATTTATAAATTAGTAAAAGTACTTTAAAATCTATTCTAATTGTAACTGGAAGCCAAGGTTGTTATAGTTTTTCTTTTTTTAAATTTGTTTTATTTTAATATTGCTTTGAAATTTGCAATAAAATTTTGTTTCGTTTTTATTAGTTTCATTAATAATTTTATTTTATCTTCCTGCTATAAAAAAGTTATTATGAAAAGAAGATTAATTTTGGACATGCAATTCCCTTTTCTACCAGTAGGGGTAAATTGGAAGGTTGTGAAAAATGCCCACTGTCCCTTCTATTGATTGACACTGGTTTCATGTCTCTACCTCCCTGCTTTAAAAAGTTATTACAAAAAGAAGGTTAATTTTGGACATGCAATTCCCTAATCAGCCATTAGGGGTAAACAAGAGGTTGTGAAAAATGCCCACTGTCCCCCTCTATTGATTGACACTGGTTTCATGTCTCTGTCTCTGTAATGTAAAAAGTTATTACAAAAAGAAGGTTAATTTTGGACATGCTTTTCTACCAGTAGGGGTAAATTGAAAGGATGTGAAAAATGTCCACTGTCCCCCTCTATTGATTGACACTGGTTTCATGTCTCTGTCTCTGTAATGTAAAAAGTTATTACAAAAAGAAGGTTAATTTTGGACATGCTTTTCTACCAGTAGGGGTAAATTGAAAGGATGTGAAAAATGTCCACTGTCCCCCTCTATTGACTGACACTGGTCTCATGTCTCTATGATCCTGCTGACGAAAGTTATTTGAAAAAGAATGTTAATTTTTGGACATGCAATTCCGTAATTAGCCAGTAGGGGTAAAAAAGAGGTTGTGAAAAATGTCCACTGTCCCCTTCTATTGATTGACACTGGTCTCATGTCTATAGGCCCTTTAACCCTTTCATGCATGCATTATGGAAAACATCTAGATTTTTTTTTTTAATGATTCTTGTTATTATTTTAATATGACACTAAAATTGAAATCCTTTTGTTTTAATAAAATTCAGTTTTATTAAAAAAATATTTACCTGACATCATGGAACAAAGGAGAAAAATGGGACATAAAACAACTGACAATATGTAATAATGTGTTTTTTTAATGGCATGTTATGCTATTTATATCAGTTCAGTTATTAAAAACAAAAATATTACAATATAATACCAATAAAACACATATTGTAGGAAGTGGAACAATAACAGTAGTTACATATATGCAGAAACCTATTAGCAATATAGGCAAATCATAAAAATCAAATCAAAAATTGTTGATTGTATGAACTTATTATATTTTCATCCTTATCTTACTTCCACTGTCCTCTGGATATTCTCTATTATTCTGTACTGACTCATTGACCTGTGCTGTACCTGTTTGGCAGGCAAAATGCAAATTTGTCTCTATATGTATGTGTAAAGTTGCCATTTAATGCTATAATAATTCATTTTAAATGGTTATTTATGTTGATATATTTGTTATTTTACAATATAATACAATTTATAGCATCTTTGGAAAAAATAGAATAGATATACTAGTAGATTACAGAAATCAGACTTTATGGAATCTGACTCCACTGTTGCATGACTTCCACATACCTGGACTAGTTTTTGATGAATAAAAAAACTTTTACTCAAACTTTTAGTTTATAAAATACTAACATATTAGTCTAAATGGAGTTAAATAACTGTCCACAAATGTGGACACCATGCTTGAAAGGCTTAACAAAGAAGCTATTACAAAAACACCGCCCACTGAGCTACAGCAAAAAAACGAAGAAAACTTGCACTTTCCCCACGGTCCCTTACTGAACGCTCCGCTGACAGCGAGCTCTCCCGGCTTCATGCACATTGCGACGGCTTGTGCGGGGCAGTGCTCATTATATAGAGCGAAAATACTGAAAATGAAGGCTGTGAAACATGATCAGCTTTGCCCTTTTGGCGGTCACACCGTTTAGACTTTTTTAGAGCTTATTGAAGTTTTAAAGTTATTGGCGTTTATCGCTGAATGTGTCAGGAATATCGAAAACAAAACCAACTTAACCCCGCTACTTTATACCTTACCTGTGGTAAAGATTAAGAGCAGCAGACGGTAGTCCATTTTACATGTACTAGATATGACATTTGTAAAACTAACTACTAACTACTCTTGTTACTGTCTGGTTTATAAAGCAGAGGTGGAGCTGGATCATTGCTGGAGTGGGAAGTCCATCAGTCATGGAAACCAGCATCCTTTTACAATGAAACTTACGTTAATGAGGACCTAAAAAGACAACAGCATTACACAATAATAGTATATTACGTATTACTAGTTGTTATTAACACACAGCACATGGCACATTTGCAATTTGTGGATTGTATCATTTTGTAGGATACAGTTTTGCTCTTACACTGTGTCTTGTCACTGTTAGACATTTCTGTAATATCTATCTTGTGTTGTAACACAAGATACAACCATATTCATATTTTTTTGAGAGTTGAGAACAGCTGGATTTGAGTTTAAAAAAGGCCTCAGAGCGAATAAAATGAATATCTGAACACCCTTTGGAAATGGAAAACTTGTATTAATACAGAAGCACTGACAATTTCATTCATAGTCCATTATCAGCTTTTTGTGCATTTTTATGCAATGTGCATTAACTCACCTGTGTTGTGTTTAGGAGACAGAAAACAAAACTGAGAATTAATTTGAGAAGATTTCTTAATTATCAATATACTCAGGTGATGAGACAAAAAGTAGCCCTCTGTGAACCAAGACAATCCAGCCAGCATCACTGCCACATAGTAAAGCTACTCAAAATCTTCTTCACTTCTTGACGCTCAGGGTACTTTTAAAATTTTTCAACGAGGGTCCTACGTGATCTAATCAGAGCATTAAAGTGTGTTATTGGTGGAATATATTCTTATAAATCCACTTTGGATTGATACGATTTGCAAACAGTCACAAGTGTGTCTTGTATTACACTGACACATTTAACCCAACCCCTGCCTCTAAACCTAACCATTTGTCAACAGAACACAAGATATAACAGGCAGATACAACCATATTCATATTTTTTTCAAAAAGTATTAATATTCGAAGGGTTCCGAAGCAAAACTGTTGATTTGTGTAAAGAATAAATGCGATCGCTGTCTCCGACTGCTGTCCTGTGTGCTGCTGCAGTCTGTCTGTGCACGAATTCAAAAAATGCTGCCAGAAGAAGCGATCCTTGGTTGTGAAATGCCATTGGCTCTTATGTGTCTCATGACTGATTGCATCATGGTAATGTTTAGGAGTATCTTTTTGAATGAGATGTGAGCGCGTTAACAGAGCGGGATCATTTTCAGCGATTAAAACCTTCTGTTATTCGCATAAAGATATTGTACGGCTTCAGACTCAGAATGCAACAGGACTTGTTTGTAATGCTTTTATACTGATTGTTTATGGTCAGTTTTTGCAATAAATACCTGTGACTGTACTTATATTTGCCTGTTGCGTGTTTTATATTGTTCAGAAGTGGGTAGGTTTAGGTAGTGAGGTTAGGTGCTCCAATGAAAGTATACATTTATATAAAATAATTTCTATTACAAATTCATGCAAACTATTAAATTAAGACAAACAACTGAAAACAATGGAGGACCCTGTGCATCGAAAAATGATGCTAAAGGGGTACCTTGAGTGTCAAAAAGTGATGCAAAGGGGTCATGACCAAGCGTCAATATGTGACCAGTTACGAGTGAGAACGTGTTGACCAGTCATCTAGAGAAGACCTAATGAATGAAATTTTGATGTTAATGTGGTGAATTCAAAGGAAAGGAATTTTAATAGGATTCTGTTGGGCTCCAGCCCATATAGGGGTAGTTGGGAATGAAATAAGTGATGAGCTGGCTAAAAATGCTATTAAAAGAAAGGAAATTGATATTAATGTTCCATTAAGTAAAGGGGAAATTAAAAGTATTTCAGGGCTGAATGGTTCATTGTTTTTAATTGGTGTACATGGAAAATGTGAATTTTGTGATGAGAAAGAAACAATTGAGCATGTAATATTTGAATGTGTATAGTGAGGATAGGAAGGAATTAATAGCATGTCTTAAAGATAAAGGTAAGAAGAGTAAAGATTTGGGATATTTATTGGGTTGTGAATTTAATAGTGATAGAACAGGATATAGGCTTTTATTTAATTTTTTGTACAGTACAGGACTAGATAATGGAATATAATATTGTACTGTTTCAGTTCGAAACTTAAGCAGTTCAGTGTGGAGGGTGGAGGAGCAGAACACGCAGCGCCAACCGAAACCTGGACTCTGATGCCTCTGATTTCCTCAGTGCAAAGCTGATCAGCATCAGACATTGATTTGAATTAAAGCAGAACAAAAAGAGGAAATACATATCCAATGTACAGGTATGTACTGAATGCAAATTACAATGAATTACAGTTTATGCATCTTCTAGGTATCACAAATGTATTTTCTTGTAAATGGTTCCCCCTGGTGGAGATGCTCTTCTAACTATTACAGAAACTCTACCAAGACCCCATGAACTTGAAAATCACCATGGTTACTAAACTGATAACACAAGATAACACAGGATTATGAAGTTCTGAGTCATTCATTTCAAAATCCATCAATTTTAATTTGGTAAAGAAGTGTATAAATCCATACATAAGATTTTGAAAATAAATTCAGACTCAACAATCTGCACGTCATTTCATCAATGTTTAACATACGTAAACAGTCAATTAGTAAAAAGGCAAGGAACAGAAACAGCTCACACAAAAATAAAAATTTGCTAAAAGTGACCTCACCATCGGGACATGCAAGAGGTAGATG